>NW_009260292.1:33874-34629 GCF_000687185.1 Egretta garzetta
GCTTCTAGGGGCTCCGGCTGGCGCCCATGTGCCTGCGGGCTGCCGGGGAAGTTGCGGGCGCGGGGTGGGGGAGAGAGAACGAGTCCAGAGCTTCTCCCTACTTTTCCCCCGCGCCCCTCTTTTTATGACAGGATTTCCGGACCATCCCACCGACACGGTCCCTCCTTCCTCCTCCCCTCGTTGCGGGAGCTGGGCTCTCTCCCTCCCCCTGCTTCCAGCTCCCCCGCCCCTTCCCTGCACCGCCCTCGCACCTCTGTGCCCGCCGCGGAGGAGGCCCCCAGCGCTCCCCAGCCCCTCGGAGGGGTGCGTGTATTTGCATGCATGTCCACCCCATCGCCGGCTGTCTCCAGCAGCCAGGTGTCCTTGCGCTTTGCCGTGGGGGAAGGACAGGAGGTTTCAGCCCGGTGTTGCATTTCGCAATTGCTTCCTTGCATCTCCTCAGGAGTGAGTGCGTGTGTGCCCGGGGAAATCTCTGCAAATACGGCTTCCTGCAAAAGGGGGAGGGTGGTAGACCGATCCGCGTCCTCTGTTCTGGGTCATTCCCAGAGATCACCTCTCATCCCCTAGGTCCTGGAAGGAGTTGGAGAGGCAAGGAAGAATATAGGGGGGGAGCAGAGCCTTCTCCTCCCTCCTCCTTCGCGTAGGATTTTACTGTGGCCGGAGAAGGATCGCCGGCTGCTGGGCTCAGTTCTTTCGCTATCCAGCGGTGTTAGCAGCCCAGAAAGAGGCCGGAGAGGGGGGGCGTGGGGGGCGTG
>NW_009260292.1:35062-38439 GCF_000687185.1 Egretta garzetta
TGCAGCCTGCAAAGCTCTCGGCTGGCAGATGCAGATGCGGGAGGCATGCTTCCACGCTCAGGAAGGACAGTGTCTGCCCACCTGGCTCTGCCTTGGTGCCCCATGTCTGTCAGTGTTTAAGAGGCAATTGGGCAATGCCCTTAATAGCATGCGTTAACTTTTGCTCAGCCTAAAATGGTCTGGCAGTTGGACTAGATGATCGTTGTAGGTCCCTTCCACTGAACCATTCTATTCTATTCTATTCTATTCTATTCTATTCTATTCTATTCTATTCTATTCAAAGAGCTCCCAGAAAGCCACTTTCCCAACAGACACTAGTATCAGCCTAGGAAGCTCAGCTGGGTAGGCATGTGCTGCACTTTTACTAACAAAATTCAAAAAGGAAAAATTAATACCAAGAAGGGGTGGGTGGGGAACCCTCTTGTTTTAAGCCTTAACTCAGCCCCAGCATTTCCAAGCCAAAGGGCGTACTGCTACCTTTTTAATGCTCACTTTTCCATACAGTAGCAGTGGCTCAGCAGAGATGGCTGTGCCCAAGAAATGAACCTGGGAGCCTGCTGGAATTGTGTGCCCAGGTTTCCTGTGCAATTAACACAGAATTTCCAGATCGGTGGTGCCTTCCCAAGTGCCCGCATAATTTTGAGGAGGGCTTATAGTTTGGGCCTGTGATACAACACCTCACATTCTTCCTTCATCACGTGATTGCTCATGGAAAGGAAGAGAGTGTTCCTGCCTGGCACTACTAAACCTCCAGCTGCATATCTTGGTCTTAACCTGGTGCTTGGGAAGGAAAAATTCAAATGCCCTCAAACACAAGGATCAGAGAAGTGTGGGCTAGTAGTTGAAACATCTAATTGCCTAAAACCAGGTTTCTCCTCCCTGCTTTGGGGATCCTGCAGCATAGTACATCATTGAACTCCTGTAGCAGCTAGGGGTCAGCACAGCCAAGTGGGGTGGCTGAGAAATGTCATCTTTCCTGTCCATAGGCTCCTTACAAGCTTTGCAATGGCAAATGCCTCCCTTGTGTGCAGAGAATAAAGTGATGTCATCAACAGGGGCTTTCACAAGCCAGGCAAAACAATAGGCATATCAAGGAGAAGACTCTGAGAGGTCTTTGAGCCTCTGGTTAACCTGTTTAGAGCTGCTGGTCTGTCCCCAGAACCAGCTGACTCTCCAAAGATCATATATCCATAATTCTGTTCCCAAACTACTCTGACTTTTTCCGCTGCCACAGAAAATCAAGACACACGAGGCAGTGAAACGTGACCCTGACACCCACTATTTCACAGCTCCCACTTCTTCAGGAGAACAAGGCACAGGATCACCAAACCACAGACGCCACTGAGATACTCCTAGTACCAGCTTCAGCATCTCTTCCCTACCCCAAGTGCCAGCTTCCAAGCAACTCCCAGAGGATGTACCTTCAAGATGAAAAAACAAATGCTTGTGAGCCTGATTTTGGTACCACCTGTCCAGGTAGTACCCTGACCTATCAGTCAGGAAGGATCCTCACCACACAGGGTTCAAGCACAGAGGCAAGAAAGGACATGGTCAAAAAGAGGTGAGTAGTCTACAGATCTGCATCATAGAATCATAGAACCACAGAATGGTTTGGTTTGGAAGGGACCTTGAAGATCACCTAGTTCCAATCCCCCTGCCATGGGCAAGAACCCCTTCCACTAGACCAGGGTGCTCAAAGCACTTTCCAACCTGACCTTCAACACTTCCAGGCATGGAGTATCCACAACTTCTCCGGGCAACCTGTTCCAGTGCCTCACTACCCTCATAGTGAAGAATTTCTTCTTTATAGCTAATCTAAATCTACCCTCTTCCAGTTTAAAGCCATTACCCCTTGTCCTATCACTACATGGCCTTGTGCATCTCATCAGGTGCTTGGACTTGTGCACCTTCAGGTTTCTTAGATGGTCTCAAATCTTATCTCCTACAGTGGGCAGTTCTTCATTCTCCCAGTCCTTGCCTTTTCCTTCTGTGACTGGGGTGATGTGGCTTGAGGCAAAAAGTCATTGAATACATCAGCCTTTTCCATATCTCAGGTAACCAGGTCTCCCATTTCTTTCTAGAGAGGGCCCACACTTTCCCTAATCTTCCTTTTATCACTGTCATACCTATAGATGCTTTTCTTGTTGCTCTTGACATCCCTGGCCAGATTTAATTCTATCAGGGCTTTAGCTTTTCTAACCTGATCCCTGACTGCTCAGACAGTTTCTCTGTATTCCTCCCAGGCTACCTGTCCTTGCTTCCACTCTCTGCAGGCTCCCTTTTTGTGTTTGAGTTTGTCCAGAAGCTCCTTGTTCATCCATACGGGCCTCCTGGTGGTTTGCCTGACTTCCTCTTTGTTGGAATGCATCACTCATGAGCTTGGAAGAGGTGATCCTTAACCAGCTTTCCTGAGCCCCTCTTCCCTCCAGGGCTTTATCCAATGATACTCCACTAAGCAGATACCTGAAGAAGCCAAAGTCTGCTCTCCTGAAGGCCAGGGTAGTGAGTTCAAGATCCTTAGGGCATGTGCCCTCCTTGGTGCCCTAAAGATCTTGAACTCCGTGATTTTGGGGTCACTGCAGCCAAGGGTGCCCTTGAGCTTCACATTCCCCACCAACCTCTCCTTGTTGGTGAGAACAAGATCCCACATAACACCTCTCATCATTGGCTCCTCTTTCACTTGGAGAAGGAAGTTATCATCAATGCTTTTCAAGATCATCCCAGGTTGCTCACATCCTGCTATGTTGTCCCTCCAACAGACATTGGGGTGGTTGAAGTCCCTCATGAGGACCAGGGCTTGTGAATGTGAGGCTGCTCCTATCTGTCTATAGAGGGCCTCATCTGCTTTGTCTTCCTGGTCAGGTGGCCTATAGCAGATGCCCACTATAAGGTCACCTGTCCCTGCTCTCCCTTTAATTGTGGCCCATAAGCTCTCAGTCAGCTCCTCATCCATTCTCACGTGGAGCTCTATGCACTCCATTGCGTCTCTAAATTGGATCATTGACATAGAGGACAACACCTCCCTCCTTGTCTTCCCTGCCTGTCCTTCCTAAAAAGTCTGTATCCTTCCATTCCAACACTTCAGTCATAGGAGCCATCCCACTACATCTCTATGATGCCAATAAGATCATTGCCCTCCAGGTGTGTGCACATCTCTAACTCCTCTTTTTTATTCCCCATGCTATGTAAGGCATAAAGGCATTTAAGTTGGGCCACCAGTGAAGCTGACTTACTGGCTGGAGCCTGCTGACCTGTGATTCTTCTCCAGGCCCTGGGCATCTATTGCTGGCACTGGCATCAACCTGGTAGGAGTGGGACTCCCCCAGCAACTTTAGTTCAAAGCCCTCTTCACCAGCTTGGCAAGCCTATGACTTTAG
>NW_009260292.1:42083-49206 GCF_000687185.1 Egretta garzetta
ATTCTATTCTATTCTATTCTATTCTATTCTATTCTATTCTATTCTATTCTATTCTATTCTATTCTATTCTATTCTATTCTATTCTATTCTATTCTATTCTATTCTATTCTATTCTATTCTATTCTATTCTATTCTATTCTATTCTATTCTATTCTATTCTATTCTATTCTATTCTATTCTATTCTATTCTATTCTATTCTATTCTATTCAAAGAGCTCCCAGAAAGCCACTTTCCCAACAGACACTAGTATCAGCCTAGGAAGCTCAGCTGGGTAGGCATGTGCTGCACTTTTACTAACAAAATTCAAAAAGGAAAAATTAATACCAAGAAGGGGTGGGTGGGGAACCCTCTTGTTTTAAGCCTTAACTCAGCCCCAGCATTTCCAAGCCAAAGGGCGTACTGCTACCTTTTTAATGCTCACTTTTCCATACAGTAGCAGTGGCTCAGCAGAGATGGCTGTGCCCAAGAAATGAACCTGGGAGCCTGCTGGAATTGTGTGCCCAGGTTTCCTGTGCAATTAACACAGAATTTCCAGATCGGTGGTGCCTTCCCAAGTGCCCGCATAATTTTGAGGAGGGCTTATAGTTTGGGCCTGTGATACAACACCTCACATTCTTCCTTCATCACGTGATTGCTCATGGAAAGGAAGAGAGTGTTCCTGCCTGGCACTACTAAACCTCCAGCTGCATATCTTGGTCTTAACCTGGTGCTTGGGAAGGAAAAATTCAAATGCCCTCAAACACAAGGATCAGAGAAGTGTGGGCTAGTAGTTGAAACATCTAATTGCCTAAAA
This sequence comes from Egretta garzetta, assembly GCF_000687185.1. Taxonomy (NCBI): domain Eukaryota; kingdom Metazoa; phylum Chordata; class Aves; order Pelecaniformes; family Ardeidae; genus Egretta; species Egretta garzetta. The sequence continues at coordinate 42,878 of NW_009260292.1, forward strand.
CCAGGTTTCTCCTCCCTGCTTTGGGGATCCTGCAGCATAGTACATCATTGAACTCCTGTAGCAGCTAGGGGTCAGCACAGCCAAGTGGGGTGGCTGAGAAATGTCATCTTTCCTGTCCATAGGCTCCTTACAAGCTTTGCAATGGCAAATGCCTCCCTTGTGTGCAGAGAATAAAGTGATGTCATCAACAGGGGCTTTCACAAGCCAGGCAAAACAATAGGCATATCAAGGAGAAGACTCTGAGAGGTCTTTGAGCCTCTGGTTAACCTGTTTAGAGCTGCTGGTCTGTCCCCAGAACCAGCTGACTCTCCAAAGATCATATACCCATAATTCTGTTCCCAAACTACTCTGACTTTTTCCGCTGCCACAGAAAATCAAGACACACGAGGCAGTGAAACGTGACCCTGACACCCACTATTTCACAGCTCCCACTTCTTCAGGAGAACAAGGCACAGGATCACCAAACCACAGACGCCACTGAGATACTCCTAGTACCAGCTTCAGCATCTCTTCCCTACCCCAAGTGCCAGCTTCCAAGCAACTCCCAGAGGATGTACCTTCAAGATGAAAAAACACATGCTTGTGAGCCTGATTTTGGTACCACCTGTCCAGGTAGTACCCTGACCTATCAGTCAGGAAGGATCCTCACCACACAGGGTTCAAGCACAGAGGCAAGAAAGGACATGGTCAAAAAGAGGTGAGTAGTCTACAGATCTGCATCATAGAATCATAGAACCACAGAATGGTTTGGTTTGGAAGGGACCTTGAAGATCACCTAGTTCCAATCCCCCTGCCATGGGCAAGAACACCTTCCACTAGACCAGGGTGCTCAAAGCACTTTCCAACCTGACCTTCAACACTTCCAGGCATGGAGTATCCACAACTTCTCCGGGCAACCTGTTCCAGTGCCTCACTACCCTCATAGTGAAGAATTTCTTCTTTATAGCTAATCTAAATCTACCCTCTTCCAGTTTAAAGCCATTACCCCTTGTCCTATCACTACATGGCCTTGTGCATCTCATCAGGTGCTTGGACTTGTGCACCTTCAGGTTTCTTAGATGGTCTCAAATCTTATCTCCTACAGTGGGCAGTTCTTCATTCTCCCAGTCCTTGCCTTTTCCTTCTGTGACTGGGGTGATGTAGCTTGAGGCAAAAAGTCATTGAATACATCAGCCTTTTCCATATCTCAGGTAACCAGGTCTCCCATTTCTTTCTAGAGAGGGCCCACACTTTCCCTAATCTTCCTTTTACCACTGTCATACCTATAGATGCTTTTCTTGTTGCTCTTGACATCCCTGGCCAGATTTAATTCTATCAGGGCTTTAGCTTTTCTAACCTGATCCCTGACTGCTCAGACAGTTTCTCTGTATTCCTCCCAGGCTACCTGTCCTTGCTTCCACTCTCTGCAGGCTCCCTTTTTGTGTTTGAGTTTGTCCAGAAGCTCCTTGTTCATCCATACGGGCCTCCTGGTGGTTTGCCTGACTTCCTCTTTGTTGGAATGCATCACTCATGAGCTTGGAAGAGGTGATCCTTAACCAGCTTTCCTGAGCCCCTCTTCCCTCCAGGGCTTTATCCAATGATACTCCACTAAGCAGATACCTGAAGAAGCCAAAGTCTGCTCTCCTGAAGGCCAGGGTAGTGAGTTCAAGATCCTTAGGGCATGTGCCCTCCTTGGTGCCCTAAAGATCTTGAACTCCGTGATTTTGGGGTCACTGCAGCCAAGGGTGCCCTTGAGCTTCACATTCCCCACCAACCTCTCCTTGTTGGTGAGAACAAGATCCCACATAACACCTCTCATCATTGGCTCCTCTTTCACTTGGAGAAGGAAGTTATCATCAATGCTTTTCAAGATCATCCCAGGTTGCTCACATCCTGCTATGTTGTCCCTCCAACAGACATTGGGGTGGTTGAAGTCCCTCATGAGGACCAGGGCTTGTGAATGTGAGGCTGCTCCTATCTGTCTATAGAGGGCCTCATCTGCTTTGTCTTCCTGGTCAGGTGGCCTATAGCAGATGCCCACTATAAGGTCACCTGTCCCTGCTCTCCCTTTAATTGTGGCCCATAAGCTCTCAGTCAGCTCCTCATCCATTCTCACGTGGAGCTCTATGCACTCCATTGCGTCTCTAAATTGGATCATTGACATAGAGGACAACACCTCCCTCCTTGTCTTCCCTGCCTGTCCTTCCTAAAAAGTCTGTATCCTTCCATTCCAACACTTCAGTCATAGGAGCCATCCCACTACATCTCTATGATGCCAATAAGATCATTGCCCTCCAGGTGTGTGCACATCTCTAACTCCTCTTTTTTATTCCCCATGCTATGTAAGGCATAAAGGCATTTAAGTTGGGCCACCAGTGAAGCTGACTTACTGGCTGGAGCCTGCTGACCTGTGATTCTTCTCCAGGCCCTGGGCATCTATTGCTGGCACTGGCATCAACCTGGTAGGAGTGGGACTCCCCCAGCAACTTTAGTTCAAAGCCCTCTTCACCAGCTTGGCAAGCCTATGACTTGAGAGCCTAAAGATGCTCTTCCCCTTCTCTGACAGATTGACCCCATTAACCCTCAGTAAGACCAGGTTTCTCAAAGAGAGTCCCATGGTTTAATTAGCTGAACACCTGGCTGTGGCACCAGTCCTGTAACCATTTGTTAATTCACCAGATTCAACTGGCCCTTTCAAACCCCTTCCCTTTGACTGGGAAGATTGATGAAGAAACTACCTGCGGTCCGGAGTCCCTTACCACTACTCCTAGGGCTCTGTAATCCTTCTTTGTACTCCTCAGGCTGCTCCTGGTTGTATCACTGGTGCCCATGTGAAACAACAGCAGTGGATAATAGTCAGTGGACTGTACGAGGCTTGGTAGTCTCTCAGTGACATCCCTGATATGAGCCCCCTAGTAAGAAGCACACCTCTCTAGAGGGCATTTCAGGTTGGCAAATGGATGCCTCCATACCTCTCAGAAGAGGTACACCTACTGCTATCACCCGTCACCTTTTCTTAGTTGTGCTGGTTGTTATATGGGGAGCAGACTGGGCTGCCTTACTCAGCTCCAGCGTCTCTCCTGGTGTGACTGGTCTTTTCTCTTCAGCCTCCCTGATGTTATGCAGCCTTCTCAGGGCCTCCTGCAACTCAGCCACCTGCTGCAGGAGGTCCTCCACCTGGGCACACCTTTTGCAGGCAGGTCTGCTGCCTGTCCCTGCCCCAGGAGAAAGGTCTAGGCACTTCCTGCAGTCTGAGGTCTGCACTGAAGCCTCTCCCTTCAGAAGCTCCACCTGGCTGGAGGCATCAGACTCAGTGCAGACCCACCAGCTGGAGCTACAACCTTTGCTCTTAGAAGAGTGCCCACCATTCTGCCTTGAGGGTGAGGTAGGATGAGTGCCCTTGCCCTGTGCGGATGGTCCAAGAACAGTGCCCAGTTGCTGGGTTATGTGCACTTCAGGTCTCCCACTCAGCCAGTGGAATGCCTGTTTGCCTGCCCTATTGGCAGCAGTTCTGGTTGTGGCGCTGCCTGGGACTGCCTTTTGTGGGAGCAGGGGGTGGACCCTGTTATTCCTGGCCCTGGTCAGGCCTCATCAGCCACTCTTATGAGAGCTGCCATCTTCTGGCAGGTCTCTGTGCTCCCCTGAGGTTTCCCCAGCTCAGGAAACCCCCCATATGCAACAATCCCCTGCTACATGGCAGAACGTGCCTACACCAGAGCTGATCACCTCTGCAAGCCTTTGGTCTCAGAAATGCTTCTGGAGAATGCTTTCACCTCAGAAATTGAACAGAGGGGTTGTGACACAATCTTTCCTTAATTTGGTGAGAAACCTAACTAGACAGATGGACTCATGGGGATATGCTATGCGATTTACCTAAGATACATGACTGCAAGAGAAATAACAGCTTGCCCAGCCATGGCAATGATAGAAGCAATGCCCTATGGATCTTCTTTCTGATGGCATATAACAATAGATTATGTCCAGAGTACTTCATGAATATGAATCTGGCAGTAATGCATTTTAATAGCATGTTTACTGGACAGCAACAGGTCTCAGAAAGAGCAGCATTTTCTGATCAGGGCAAGGGATAGAGACTGGCATCTGCACGGGGGATCATAGAATCATAGAATCACTTTGGTTGGAAAAGACCTTTAAGATCATCGAGTCCAACCGTTAACCTAACCCTGCCATCCCACCACTAAACCATGTCCCTAAGCACCTCATCTATCCTTCTTTTATATACCTCCAGGGATGAGGACTCTACCACCTCCCTGGGCAGCCCATTCCAGAGCCTGACAACCCTTTTGGTGAAGAAGTTTTTCCTAATGTCTAGCCTAAACCTGCCCTGGCGCAGCTTCAAACCATTCCCCCTCGTCCTATCATCTGTCCCAGTACTGTGGACAGAGGAGAACCGCCCCTCACACCGAGCCTACTGCCAACACTTACAAAACTTCCCAAAATGCCAAAAGCCAGTCCTTAGTCTGGTTTGCACTGTGTGCTCCTGATTGTGGGAACAGGCTTATTCTTCCTTTACAGAACCAGAACAGTAAGAATTCACTCTGTGACCTTGCTTGGTGCAGATGAAATTACAGAAAACGCAGAGCAAAGATCTCGTCCATGGAGCTTTCCCCATGGAACTCAGACTTCCTTGGCCACCAGCTAGGAATCTATGCATTTACTGATGTCTGTGTAAGAAGGTGGAATAAGCCAATAATCAGTTTTGGTTACATTTTCCATAGAAAAATTAAAATTCTGGTTGCCTAATATTCTGGTTGCCAAAAAAAAAGGAAAAAGTCTGTTTCCAGAAAAAAAAAAAAAAAAGTCAAGATGTTTCATTTCAACATCTTTAAATGCAATGTTTGATTATTCAATTCCATATGGTGTTTGACTGCTAAACTGAAATCAATGCCACGTAAAGATGATACTAATAAGAAAGCTCACAAACCAAGTATGAACGCTACAGAAAATACTTAAGCAACTGCCAAAAATGAACCTACATTGTTTCTTTACACACACACACACACACACACTCCCTTTTTTTTTTTTGCCACATTGTCAATTCACACTGATGTAACTGCAGCACTCTTCAGTGCACTGCAGGCAGGACCTGGGTAAGCAGTAAGATTGTTAGCTTTTAATCAATACAGCTACTGAGACACAAGAGTCAGACACTTGCTAAGGGTAGTTTGTGGACAGCAGTTGCAGTCCCTCCAGTGGTTCAGTTCACTGAACACTAACCTACAGCATATTTCTGCTTTCTTTTCAGCTGTCAATTCTGGCTGTCAAAACATTTCAAAACGCAAGCATTTTTGTCTCTTCAAAAGTATTGCTTTATTTGTTGTTGTTCCACTCAACTTACAGAAGGCTTTTAGTAAGCTCTTTATTTTCCAATCAAATAGAAATATATATATATATATATTCTTTTAAAGAAGTGGGTGTTTCCCTTAAGTCAAAACTGTGAAAGGACTTTTCAACCATTTCTGTTAGCTCTGAAGAAAAAATCACTCTGTATTTCTTGAAGATGACCCTTCTAGGAGAGCATTTGCTGCAGCTATCACAAAACCAAATTTTAGCAGCCTGCACTTATAAAATGTGAAACAAACATGTATTGATTGCAGCTGTGCCCTGTTCTTTTTTTGTGAGCACAGGCGCCCAAGCTTGGTTTATGAACAAGCCCCTTGGTAGGCTTCCATTTACAGCTTCTAGCTCCTAACCTGGTGGTTTCTTGTTTGTACTCTCCCTTTTCTACTCCCCTTGTCACTATAGCTCCATCCCTTTCTGTTTCTTGTTCTCTGAACAAGCTCTTGCCTTGCTAGAGAGATTAAGAGTCCCATCTCAGCAGGGCTCTGATTCCTGAAGATAGGCATGATGGGGTAAAGCTCCTGTAGCTTTAATCTCCATGATTTACTGTTCTACATTATAAGGCTTCTTCAGCAGACAGAAGTTGCCCACAAATCTCAGAATCCATCTTTATCACTCAGGTGATCAAATCATGATGTCTCTATGCAAAGCATATCAAGCTTTTGTTGTGAGATTACTATTTCAAGTATTTTTGACAGGAATTTTTCCATCAGTAAATAAGTGATCCAAATTGGGGCATCTATAGAAATTTGTCAGTTTATATGGAATTTTAAAGGCAAGCAAGCTAAAGAAAGTATTTTTACTTTCTTGTATGTGATGCTGTTGAGACATTCTGCTTTGATATGGCAAAAATGCTACGCTTTAGCAATGACTAACTCATTTTGCCTTGACTTCTCTTCTAGCAATAAATGTCTGTATCGAAACTAAACACATGATCATACCAAAGTACCTCTTTTTTTTTTTTTGGGGGGGGGGGGGGCGGGGGGGGG
>NW_009260292.1:49654-54282 GCF_000687185.1 Egretta garzetta
CAGGGAAAAAGCCACATTTTCCTCTTTGTTGCAATTTAAAGTGGAAGCAAGTTTCAAAATGCCTAACATACATTAGAAGAGAATTTCCATTTTCCCAGCTAGTTCTGTGCCTCGCCTCCTTTTATTACTCTACTTCTTGGCAAAAAAAAAGGAACAAAGGGAAACAGCATACTCAGCTGAGCTGTTAGCCTGATATCAAATGCTGTAGCCTGTAGTTCTTTTCCTGCACAAAAAGAGTAGTCCCAAGTTCTGAATTCAACTTGGAAGGGAGTTATTCACCTCAGTAGGCATAATTTCCCAGCCATAATAACCAGCTTAATTGTTTATTATTTTTAACTTTTCATTAGGCTTGAAGTGAATGTGTGCATACCTCTTTAGATACTTCAGATACTCATAGAGCAATTACTCTTAGGTATGATGTACGATGGTGACAAATTAAGCTGTTATAATATTATGCTGTTTACACTCAGATGTCTCCACAGAGACCATAATAGGTAGATACAATCCGACAGCTCAGGAGTCCCCATACCTTCCTATTTCAGTCTTGAACTTCCTCTCCACCACCTCCATTTCATAAGGAACCTAAGCATATGATGAAGTTATTTTCTAGGTAGAGAGAATTTGCTGAATCAGGATGAGGGAAATAGTAGTATCTGGAAATAACAAGTCTTTGTAATACACAAAATATAGACATACATTTCACCTTAGAATGAGTAATTTTTTTCCCTCAGTGGAACTGAGGACATCCACTGCCATCCCTTTTCCTGCTTCATCCTTGTCTTGCCAGTTAATCATATATGTCATAGTCCATATTTTTTTTTTCCTTCTGATATTTTTTAAGACTTCCTTTTTTCAGTAAGTGCCACACCCTCCTGACAATACTGTAAGTTTGCATTTAATGTCTTTTGCTCTGAAGGTACCCACAGGTGTGCAAAACAATGCAAGTGGAGCTAAAATGTTGCATCTATTCCTGATTCTTCTCTTAATAGCATGTTTTTTATACCACATCTATTAGGCTTATAATATCTCCTCACTGTCTTCTTGAGTTATAGCAACTAGTAAGTCAGACCCCAGGGATTTATTCTGATCCTGTAATAACTTTTATAGCAAGAAATTGATCAAAAAAAAAAAAAAAAGAGCTAGACTTTTTATTTTTTGCTCTGAAGGTACCCACATGTGTGCAAAACAATGCAAGTGGAGCTAAAATGTTGCATCTATTCCTGATTCTTCTCTTAATAGCATGTTTTTTATACCACATCTATTAGGCTTATAATATCTCCTCACTGTCTTCTTGAGTTATAGCAACTAGTAAGTCAGACCCCAGGGATTTATTCTGATCCTGTAATAACTTTTATAGCAAGAAATTGATCAAAAAAAAAAAAAAAAAGAGCTAGACTTTTTATTCTTTCCATTTCCACATCCTCCCCATGCCCCATGCATGCAAATGAATTCCTTAGCCAAAAGGAAAAAAGTTAACTATGATATACAGTATTAGTGTCTGTGGAATACATTAGCTGTGACACTATTAGAGAGTCACGACTACTGACTACTGATGGCTGACTACTGGCCAGCAGAAATGAGACTTCAGTAGCCATAAAAAAGTTCTTAAATCTAAATGAGATGAGTATTAGACAAGAATGGCCAAAACACAGATTCCAATATGAGCTAAAGCACTAGAGGAGTTTGACTTAAAGCACCTCCTTAAGCTACACTCAAATAACCGGACTTAAGCAGATACTTTCATTAATTCACATGTGTAGGTGCTTTGCTGAATCCAGATTAGCTCCTCTAGGCCTGAACATCTGAGACAATGAGTTTCCCTGAATACAAATTATGTGATTTGGAAACATGATCTGTCAAATTAACTCTTACAGAGGGCCTTCCTGTATGATCAGCCTTTGCTAAAATCAGTTACAGAGTAAATGAGAAAATTCACTGTGTTTAGTGAATCTTCAGGAGATGCAGATATAAAGAACAAAGTGTCCTGTGTTGATATTCAAAGCATTTCAGGATTCAATAACTTGAATTCTTAATCCTTAATGTGCCTGAATCTCTGTGCAACACAAGCATTGTTCCATATGCTTGTCTGCCTTTTAATTCCACATTGCATGTCACTAATTGGTTATGTGCCATTTGTCATCTAATCCCCTTTTGTAAAATTTAATCTTCAAATGATAGTGTTTGTCAAACACACAAAGTCAGCTGATGCACATCAAGCAAAGCATATAATTATTCTTGCAGATAAAAATGGATGCCTCTCTGCAAGCTCCCCCTGTCTGTGTCAGTCACTCTAGCAGAGTGAGGTCATTTACCCACTTCATGAAACTAACTAGCATGCAGGGGCAGGCAGAGGAAGCTGAGCTGAAGGGGCCTGGCTGGTGTTGCACTCATGCTTAGTCCATACAGGACTAAGAAATATGTGTTGTTCAAAGCAGAAAATTTTGTGTTATTTCTCATCTGGGTTTCCAAGCTGCTTGGGAATGGTGGCAAATTCCCTGCTGGCTTCCCCTACAAATTATTGTTTGTTTCACACCCACTTGGTCTGTACATTTATACATTGGACTAAACCACTCAGTCACTTTAGAGAGTTTCCTGCTTCAGTATCACGGTGGAAAAGTGATAAACATCCAAATAAGGGGTTAGAACTCAGCAGTTAAGCATACACTTAAGCAACCTGCCTGAAAAACAGCTGTGGCTTGATTCACACCCCAAAGGACTAAGAAGGAATCAAAGTTTTTCAAGGTGGAAATAGGACTTAACACAACCAAGCTGTGCATTCATTTGGTATTGTCTATCTGCTCCATAATTTTTGAATCCATCAGCAAGTTTCAACCTCACATAACACAGGATTAAAAGTCTCAAATTTTGAGTTTTGATTAATTTCATGGAAATTGTTGGCTTGATAAGGAAGAGAGAGTTAAATTTATTAAGTCCTCATGTGGGGAAATGTAGTAATAATCCCTGCTAGCCAATAGAGAATCTACTCAGGAGAATATTTAAGGAATTCATGTTATATTAGCTTGGTGGTGTGTTGGTTTTGTTTTCCCCTTCAATTTGAATTGGTGAGGAACTCAGTTGAATCCACAATTTCCACACTCCACTTTTTACTTGGAGCTACCTCTGTCACTAAATGAGTTTATAAACTAACTTAAAATTGTCAGCACACTTGTGTGATCAGAGATTTGCCTCATGCTCCATGCCATATGACAGTGCACTGACACTAGAAAATTAAGTAAAAACTAGAAATTGCACTTTGAGAGGCTCTAAAAGTCTGCTGCCTTTTATCTTTATGGATTTCAAATTGCGCTACTCATTTATTGAAAATTCATTGAACATGTATTTCTCTCACTTCTGATAAGGAAGTGGCCCATGAAGCCATCCTTGCTACATGAAGAGAAAAGGTAAGGAAAACAAGAAAGGCATCAGCTTTCTGCAGAAGCAGAATCTAAACACAAGTTCCCAGGAATGAATGTAGAGTGAACTCTTACTCTTAATATGAACCAACAGCTCTAGTATTAACTTTGCATGATACCACAAATATGGATATCCGAAAGCTGATATTTGTCAGCAAAGTCAAATGGAAGAAGTGTTGTGACGGTTACTAAAGGAGGCCATGAAAGGAAATTTGACCCCTGAGAACCATGGTAGCGTATCCAGAGGAAAATCTATCCAACCCACCTTAGTAATGGAGGCATGGAAAATAGCAAAGGTGGGCCTCCAAGCACAAGACCTGGTTTCTCTGGAAGTATCCTTTCAATACCAAGCCGTAAATACGATTTTCAATGTCCTAGCTCCAGACAAGGTGGCAGTCCCTTAGGATCCCCTTAGGAGTTTCTTTATACAGAGCAGATACCAAAATACTGATCATGCATGAATGGAGTCTTCTTCATGAACAGAAACCTCAAGGAACAAGTGGGCTTTCACTGCCTGTATAAGGCCAGACCAGAGCCAGCCACTGGATTTTGGCTTGCATCCCAGGGGAAATTTTATCTAGAGTAAATCATGTTCAATCATTGGTTAGCACAACTGATGTGGCTAGATGTGTCTTGATGTCAACTGAAGTGTCTTGGTACTCAGAGAAGACCCCTGGTCCCTAAGTTGCTGATCACACTTCCTGGGACCATGCAGAGCAGGATGCTGAGAGAGTCAATATTTGCTAAGGTGGATAATGGTGGGGTGGGGTTAATTTTCACATCAGAACTAGTTCTTTCTCAGGTAGCTTCAACTTTACAGAAGCTTGGGATTTTTCTAGTCCAAAAAATGTAAATAATTATTTTCTATGCTATTAATGTCTTATAAAGTGAGGAGGTTGGAAAATTCACAGGTAGGTAGGTATGTTCTCCTTGCCCTGCTGGGTATTTACTTACTTCCCTTGGCCACAGATCAAGCCAATGACAGTAATCTAGTTAGCGGTGTCCCTGCCCCTGCGGGGGGGTTGGACTAGATGACCTCTAGGGGTCCCTTCCAATCCCAAACATTCTATGATTCTATGAAAATGATGATGAGTAATTATATATAGGATATACAAGTGTATAGGCTAACTCTTGCCACATTCTTGTGAGATCCTGCCACATTCTTTTGGTCCTTGTCTGTCAAATTATACCACAGCAGGTAACCTAGCTCCTGAC
>NW_009260292.1:54379-67735 GCF_000687185.1 Egretta garzetta
TCTGTCTTCAGTGGTGGAGTACTGGAAATCACTGGGCAAAGTCAATTGATACCAGTGAACCCAAATGAGATCTCAGAGACATTATAACAGAGTGGAGTGGGAGACCAGTCAACTGTACTGAAAACTGCAGTTGTCTTTGCATGCAGTATTGTGCCACCACAGACCAAGTATTCTGTGCTCTCCAGTGCCTGATTTTACTGTCACTTCTCCACTTTACCTTTAGCAGCTCTCTGCAGGCCTAGGAAGGGAGGAGAAGGAACAAACAGATACAAAGCTTACATTTACAGGGAATAGTACCCTACAGGACTATTTCCACAGTCTTGATAGGTCTGGTTTTATGACTGGTTTGCATGCTCTACAATACACTCATCCAGAGAGGGTCCATATTTCCTCAGAAACTGACCCCCTTTTCTGTAGAAGGTCTTCCCATTGGAAAAGCTGAGACCATACTGAAAAAAACATAGCTAGTTTCTCCATGCTCTTCCTCTGTCTTAATTTTCTCTGCATGCTGATTTGGGAGAAAGTTATCCACATAAGATCTGAAGGAGAGAGACTCTGAGTCTGATGGGCCTGGTGAAAATGCCTTGATCTGAGTGCTAGAAGAGAAGCAGCTGCTTTCACTCTCAGAAAACTCCTTCACTAGGAGAAGTTGCTTCCTGCTAATTCCAGAAATCTTTTTGTGAGTCTGTATTCAGCAGGGACTTACTGTGCAGCAGAGTGGCTTCATGGATGTGTGCACGTGCACACTGTTGGGAGCCCATTCAATGTCCTGTGAAACAGGAGCTGAGGTGTTATGGATGCAGGCTTTTTTATGCCAGAGGGAAAAACAATTTCCAGTAGGAACAGTGCCACGGGAGGAGGATACAAAACTCAGCTACAGTCAGGAATCTCAGCTGCACATCCTTGCTCTGTGATAAGTAGTCAGTACATTCATTATGACTGATAGCTGTTCCCTTTGAACATGGATAGCCTATTCCCACACACACCAAAGAGAGTAAGAAAAGCAGACTCAGTGGTAAAAACTAATTGGTACTAGGGTGGAAATCAAAAAAAAATAATGCACCTTTAAATTTGAGAGCTGATGAAGGAGGGTTTCCTGAGGTGTTGCACATTGTAGCCGACAGAAGGTTTTGACTCTTTCCAGTGCTTGTATGGTTGTTGCTTCCAGCCACTCTGAAGCCCTTGCTCTCATCAGAGAATCACAGAAGCATTTAGGTTGGAAGGGACCTCTTGATATCATCTAGTCCAAGCCACCTGATCAAGCTGGGTCACCTAGACTAGGTTACCCAGGACTATGTGCAGTCATATTTCAAATATCTCCACAGATGGAGACTCTACAACATCTCTGGTCAACTGGTTCCAGTGTTCAACCACCCCCATGGTAAAAAGTATTTTCTTGTGTTGAGATGGAGTTTTGTGCTTTAATCTGAGATTACTGCCTCTTGTCCTGTCCCTGGGTACCACTGATAACCACCTGACTCCCCCTCCTTTATTCCCTCTCATAAGGTATTTATAAACATTGATAAGATCCCCCTGAACCTTCTCTGAAGAGGCTGAACTGTCCTCACTCTTTCAGCTGCTCTGCATATGCTTTAGTCACCTTTATGGCTCTTTGCTGGGTTTGCTCTGGTAAGACCATGTACTTTCTTGTATGGGGAAGCCCAGCGCTGGACCCAGCACTCCAGATGCAGTCTCACTGGTGCTGAGCAGAGATGAAGGATAATCTCCCGTAAGAGGCTGGCAGTGCTCTTTCTAATACAGATCATGATGCTGCTTGAGCTTTGCTGCAAGAGCAGATTGCTAGCTCATTGCTAGCTTGTGGTCCACCAGGATCCCAGGATCCTTCTCTGCTGAGCTGTGTTCCAGCTGGTTGGCCCCCGATGCTTACTGGTGCCTGTGGTTATTGACTCTTCAGATGCAGGACTTCACAATTCCCTTTATTAAACTTCATAAGGTTTGTCTCTGCCCACTTCTGCAACTGTTGTTGTCATCAGCCAGCTGTCATGGGCCCCTCTTCTCTCTAGGGCTGTATCTTTTGGGATTCTTCCAAGCAGTTCTTTGAAGACATTAAAGTGTGATCTCCTCAAGTCAAGGTTTGTGGTTCTGCCTTTTACCCTGTTTCCTCCTTGCAGGATCTTTCACCACCTCATGGACACTGTAGCCAAGGCTGCCTCTGACCTTCACATCCCAACTAGCCCCTATTCATGCGCATGTCTCCAAATTACCTTTAAGACTATATTTTCCACAGGATCCTTGGAGCCAGCATACACTGACTGTTGTCATTTTGCACTTAAGCCGTGCTAAGAGAGCTACCAGATTTTCTGAAGGGAATGTAGATCTAGTGGAGGCATTTTCAGAGTGCACTAGAGGAAGAAAAGTCCAGTGGTGGAAAACAAAGGGGAGGTGGCAGTCTGGCACTGTCCCATTGGCACCCAGAGCATAATCAATGGAGAAAGAGGAATCTGAGGTGCCCACTGCACCCACTGTTGCATGTGAAAATATGTGTGTGGCTAGACTGCTACTGCCCCGGACCACAGTTTCGGTACTAAAGAAATAGGTGAATGCACCAAGAGGACTAAGGAGCCCAGGGAAACAGAATCACCTTTTTTCCATTTGAGCCCTTTGCATATCTTGTCCATGGGGACTGAGTCAGGCTGTTGTGAACACCTAGTACTAATGACTGCAGTGGAGCACCCACACCTGGTGTTCTTCCACAATCCCCAGTCTTTGCCCTTAGGTTCCTCATAATTTCCTCACTAGTCCATGCAATTAAATGTGCTGCTTTATTTGGCTGGTCTTTAGAAGCTCAGTGTCTCTAGGAAGCTTTACTTTTTCTAGAGCATCAATGTCAAATATTTCATGTGTATCAGTCAGAATTCCAACTGACTCTGCTTCAGCTTATGGGGCACTTCAAGATTCACTGCAACACTAGTAACCATGCTCCATCACTGTAAATTCAACAGGAAGAATAAGGGGGATTTATTCCCCTTCTCTTTCCCCCACAATTACCTTCTCATCACATCAGACAGTCATGGCCTTCCAGCATGCTCAGAAGTCAAGACACCATCACTCCTTAATCTCTTAAGGACTTTTGCTTTCAGTCTCGCTTTGTAGACACCAAGGTAGCTGGTTTCCAGTCTGCATGAAGAGCAGACGACATTGAGTAGTGAAGACTGTCTGGGTTCCTTGCCTGGCTCTGACAAACAAATCCTGAAAGACTTCAGGTGAACCACTTCTCTCCATATGGACGCCATTCCATTAGTGTCCCTTGGATTTGAAATGGATGTTCCCAGACACATCGTTTTTAGCATGACTGCTCAACCCCTGCTGTTCAGCAGCTCTTCTTTTGCATTGACCCCAGAAGGTGAGAGCCCTTGTAAGGTCACAGCCCACAACTCATCACTGACACCTTTTTTAATAGGAAGATCACAACATGGTTATAGCACATCCTATGACAGTCCTCTTCCTCCTATCTCAACAAGAAGACAGATTGTACTCTTAAAATGGTCTAAAAATCAGGAAACAAGGACAGTGGGTTTATATTGTTTAGTATTCATGGAGGATGGAAGTAAGCAAGTCTCAGTGCAGAATAGCTGATGACTCCTTGAAGGGTATGGAAGGCCTATCCAAAACTCAGTTCGTCCAAGAGCCTATCAAGACAGACCCAAGAAATGCAATGAAGACTCAGCAGCAAGCATCCATTGTCATCTGTGTCATACATAACTGATCTTAGTCAGAGTAGCTGGGCACATTCATCTTGGTGCTGGCACCTGGATAGGAAATTGTAAGTGCATAGCTTTAACCTACTTAGAGAATATTTAAATAAAAGTCTCTCCCCCTTCCATAAGGTATTGCTTTTGTTACATTTATCTCCTACAGTACATATTAGTGGAAAAGTACAGACTAATATGGTGTAGACTTCCTGAAGACCCAAAGAGAAGATTCGTGGGACATGTCAAGTCACTTTGAGACAGGAAACAGCAGAAATGTCATGGTTAATTGATAACCAGTTCTCTCCTTGGCTCCCTACTTAGGGTAGAACTTTGTAGTTAGACAAACCGGTTTGGGAAACCTCATTACGGTTCTGGGACTGAATTATTTTCAGACTAAAATGAAATGAGTATTCAGCAGGTAAAGGTCAAGCTTTCACAGTTGTTCATCAATCCAGAGGGGATGGAGAAACACATCCATTCAATTCACAAATCTGAGATGAAAATTCAAGTCATGGTGATATATTTAGCTGGCTAAAAAGGGCACTCCCTGTGATGCAGCTGAGATAAGAGCTCTTCTGACTTCATGGAAGCTGCAGCTTAAAATATCACAGGAGGCAGAAACTGAAATCAATGAAACAGCATTTACCAAGCAAACACTAATGAGAGCTTAACTCCAAACAAATTAAATGCAACTTACAAGAACAGTGTTAACTCCCAGCCTTAGAAAACAGGGTTGAAATAAAACCCACAGGGTGGTAGTATTTTTCATGAGAGTTTCTGTAGAAGGACTTTCTTGCTTTAGTATGGTTGTGCTTTTTTTCCTTTGTTTTTGTCAAGTTTTCATTCAAACTAGTTTTGCTCATGTTTTAAAAGACTTTAAAAGAAATGTTAAACTAAAAAAAACCCCACAAGGAACCAAACACAACATTTGTTTTTCAAAACAAGTTTTTGATTGAAAATAGTGGCAATTTAATTTCTGAAGACTGTTTTTGGTATTCAACCTCACACATTTCTATCAAACCATGTGAAAACCAAAGACTTCAGCAGAAGATGTTACAGACAAAACCTGATGCTAGTTATTACTCATTTCTGCTTCCAGTTCCTAGAACAAAAAATATTTTCAACCACAAAATAAAGTTTGCTTCACAAAATGTTTCTCTTAATCTTACAAGAGGTTTCTTTGATCACAAAGAAGTCCAAAGCACTTTTGGTTTTGTGAAGAGATTCCATGGAGCAAAAGGTAAGATTTGATATATTTTTTCCTAGGAAAGATTGCTAAATTCAATGGTAGGACCCTTTTGTAAACTTCTGAGACTAGATTAGCTTATAGAGAGGAAAAAAGGATAGGAACACAGTGTTCTTCCTCTTAGAATAAAGGCTTCCGCAGCAAAGACAAGGACACTGTGAGAAATGCAATTTTCATCAGACTTCAGGGGATATTCTACCAGTTCAACAGTAAAAGAAGGCCTGAGACTTACCTGGAAAGTAGTTCCATCTTTAGACAGGATATTTCAAAATTGCTTGGCTCTTACTAGAAATACCAAAATTGAGGGCCTTAATAACTAAACAACCTTTTCCACATGATTACCAAATCGTACACAGAGCTATGATTGAGTTATTGCTTGATGGCACTACAATTTCATGTTGCCCCCATTTTAGGCTGATTACTTGCATTGCTTAATTATACATTGTACATTGCTGCTTGAACTGATTTACTGTTTTGATTATTGCATCATGTGATTGCCTGGTTCACAAAAGCAATTATGCTCAAACAAAATCACTACCAGAAGCTTGGAGGATTGGACTCCTGCAGCGAGCAAACTGTGTCTTCCCATGTGGGTTTTGGTTGTTGTGGATTTTTTTCTTTACCCTTTTAATTTTTAAGCCCTGTTCTTCTTAGGAAAGGTAAGTTTGAAATAGCACATTGATTATTTGCTCTGGATTGATTGTGCTCATCTTTTACGGTGCATAAAGCAGCATAGGTGAAAGATAATCTCTCTCAGCTGTCAGCTGAAATCAGACAGGTCTGACATTCCTGTCAGTGTGTCAGGAATGGGTGGTGGATGACAGCACTTACAGATTGTCATGTTACCACCCCTGCTCACTGGAATTTCCCAGATAAGAAGATATAACGTATAAAAGAGGAATTATCACAAAATTTCCAGACACAGGTTTCCCTTATCCCAATTTCCACTGAAAATCTCCTATTTTTTTAATTTAAAATGAGGAAATTCCAGAGACTTTTTTGGTTAAATTTGTATCCCCATATGCACATTCAACTTTCTGTAGGAATCATTCTCCTTTTCTTCTTCCCTTGAAATTTTTTTTCCATACTTTGGGAAAGGAGCTAGCATGATGCATCTTTTGTCCTTTTTTTTTTTTTGAGGAAAAAAGAAACCAAGAAAGATGAATGTTTCATGTGGTGGGGAGGCAGGTAGAGGTAAACCAGTTCTTCAGCCTCAAACATTTACCATGAGAAATTGCCCTATTTTTTTTCCCCTTTTCTAAGAAAAAGTACCCAATTTGTCAAAGGTAGAGAGGAGTCTGCCTTTTGGGGTCTTTGAAGGGAGGCTGGAGCATAGTTTGGAAAGAATTTGGCCTAAGAAAACTGAAGTTGAAGTTATGACTAAGATCAAATGTGATGTTACACATCTTGGCTGTTGTGGACAGATTTCTGCACTGTCACATCAAAAGTTAAACCTAGTCTTAGCAGTAGATCCTGTCCTTTCTCAGGGATGGAAGCCACAGCAGGGGAAGGAGGAAATGAATTGCTGAATCCTTTGATGTTACTGAAATGGAAATACATTAAACTAGCTGTCATAGTAATCCTCAGGAAACTGCCTGACTCCCACATCCAGGACTGCTCCATCTGCCTCACCAGCAGCATTTCAACCAGAATTCACAACTGCAGCAGCCAGGGAGGAACAACACCAAAAAAAATAATGCCAGTGGACAGGAATAATAAGGATTCAAATAACACACACTACAAGCAGAGTCTTGTTTAATAAATCCTCCTTTCAATCTGCCATACATCCAAAAAGTGGTGGGTGGCATGTGCTCAGGATACACTATTTCTGGCACAGGCACAACTCTGAATATTTGTCAGATAAAGCTATCTACTAGTAGGTTTTCCAGTTAGGCTGTTAGTCCTGAGTCTGTGGTGAGACCGCACCAGGCACCCAGAAGGAAGAAATAGCAGTGTATTTATGTGCCACAGAGGAAAATGTCCCTGTTGAACTCAGAAGACCTTGCTGCCAGGCATACATTAAAGCATGTGCAGAAACCTGATAAAATTTTCACAGTTAAAGTAAGAAAATGAAACACATCCTGAGGGTGATGTTGAAGGGGAGAAGGCCTGCCTGTACTTTCACAAAAACTCTGTTCATGGACTCTTGATACCTGGACTGAATTCCAGGCTACCAGTACTGGTGTACTGGGTTTGGGTGGGATGAAATAAATTCTCCTCATAGCAGCTCATATGGTGCAATGTTTTGGATTTGTGACCAAAAAAAGTATTGATAACATAGCGGTATTTTAGTTATTTCTGAACAACGCTCACACAGTGTCAAGACCTTCTCTGTTTCTCATCCTACACTGGGAGTGCACAAGAAGCTGGGAGGGGACACAGCTGCGACAGCTGACCCCAACTGACCAAAGGGATATCACATACCATATGACATCACATTCAGCAATAAAAACTGGGGGAAAGAAGGACAAAGATGGGGATGTTTGGAGTTAAGGTGTTTGTCTCCCCAGGTAACTGTGAGATGTGCTTTCCTGGAGATGGCTGAACAGCTGCCTGCTGATGGGAAATAGTGAATGAATTCCTTATTTTGCTTTGATTGCACACACAGATTTTGCTTTACCTGTTAAAATACCTTTATCTCAACTCATGAGTTTTCTCATGTTTACCCTTCTGATTTTCTTCTACATGCCACTGAGGGGGAGTGAATGAGTGGCTGTCAGCTGCTTACTGGTGCTAACCCCCTACAACTGGTCATGTAAATATGGGCAAATTGCTTAAACCTGATGTTCTGAGATCCATGACTAACCCTGTTGGTTTTGCCACGCACAGTGCCATTTGCGTAGGCTATATATCACCTGCATGCATGAAGGTAGTTTTATGTTAGAAGTTCATTGCAGGTTCAGGGCCAGTGCATCTCCACATTTGCAAATAATGCTCTGCTGCATTCCTCCCCTTTTTCTGTCTTCTCTGTTTCTGTAGAAAACTCTTTTGTGTAGTCAAAGGAAAACTCTCATATGCCATATGACACAGGATCACACAGCTCCTGGCACAGCTGGGCAAGAGAAGCAAACTGTGGTGTCTTTTGCCCTGTACTAAGAGTTGCAGTCACCAGAGAAGAATCTTTTCTTATCACTCTTGTTGGGGTGATCTACATTCACTCTGAGTTTTTCAACACTGATGAAAACAAGCAATGGCAGCATGAGGCTCTGTGCTTCTGCCTTGACATAAGAGCAGCCAGCTTGCTACTTAGAATTGCTCACACAGGATCTACACAAGCCACCCTTGTATTAGCACCCATGGAAGTCAAGGTCCCTCTGAATAGCAGTCCAACCATCTAGTGTATCAGTCACTCCTCCCAGTTTTGTATTGTCTGAAAACTTGCTGAGGATTCACTTATCCCCTTAGTCCCAGTCAGTATTGAAGATATTATAGTATCAGCCTCAGTAACACATTTGCGAATACTTAAAGTGAAACCTTTTCACGGTCACCAGAACCACTGAGTTGTTCTAGGCCAGCCATTCCCATCCTTGGGCACACCCACCTACGACCTTGCTGAGATGCAGAGATACAGACATATAGGCTGATGACATTTGCTACAACACAACTCTCACGTGTATGTCATTAAACTTTGCTGATACTTCTTGTCTTTTCAGCTGAATCCTCTGGTCAGACAATGGGATAGTTTTGCAGAGGTACTAAAGTGAGTCCTGATTAATGAACACATTGAAAAAAGTTTCTTCTCGTGTACCATGATAACACAGATCTGCTGCTGCTGTTTAATTACTCCTGTGCTCATCCACACAAAAGTCAGGCCTAACATTGCCAGCTACTCTGACACACCAAGAGAAGATGGAGTAACCAGAAAAACTGACTCATTTAAGAACTTTGCTAGTAGCCCCTCCTCCAGACACCCAAAACTTTTCAAGCACTTGTGTTCAGACAGAATTTCTGAAAAGAGTTTTTTGGGGAAGAGACACTGTTGTTAACTTATTGTTTCTTTCACAAAGCCTCTCTTCCTGGCATAATGTGATTAAGAAGACTGAGAAGCAGGATGTCTTGGTACACTTCTACTCTTAACATGGCAGTGTGAAGCACAAGACCCATGCTTGACTCACCAAGGCTGAAGAGAAATGAGGCTGTATGCTTGCAAAATGTTCCTGACTAGGGCAAAGACTTGTGATGGTAGCAGAGCTGAAATTCCCTTTGTTTCTAACCATTTCAAAACTCCAGTAGATCCCATTTAATTTGCCCTTTCTTGCAACACTGCCTCCTTTGTATTCATAGATCCTGTTCCCATCAGCTCCCTCCTGATAAACAATTTGAAGCAGGTAGAATACTGAGATTACACATCTTCCCCTCCAATGATTGTACAAGGAAGATGACATTTTCTTCCAGCTTCATGCAGATAAACAAACATCAAAGATCATTACTCAGCTGTCCAGATGGGGTCAGCTAAGACCATCTCTAGGAAAGCGTACTCTGGTAGTTCATTTTGTATTTACTGGATCTGGAGCATAGGCAAAGCAAAAGGCCAATTCCTGTTAATTTTTTGATACTGCACTGTCAAGGAACTGTTGTATGAGTTATTCCACTGGAAGCCCTAGTATCCAATTAACTACAGTTAAAGAGGATTTTTTAAATTAAAGTCTCACCTTTTACAAAACAAACAAAAAATGCTTGAGAATTTTTGCATTTTCTAAAAGCTTGTTAGATCTGAAAAGAACCATTTATTATAGAACTGGAGCAAGCAGAGAATAAATATATGAAGCTTTGATCACTGCCAAATTACCCAGGGTTTTGTAAAGCTGACCTTTCCCCTCAATCTGAGTTTCCCAGTCTATATTAAAGCAAGGTCTTGGTAGCTGTGAACTTAAAAGCTAATCAAAATGAAATTACTTGTAGAAGTGAAGACATCTGGCTTTACCAAACAAAATGAGAAGTAAGGTTTTAACACAGCAGAAAAGAGCTGTCCCATGACTCATTTCCAATTGCTTTACAATCTTTTTACCTTTCTTTTTTTTTTTTAAAGCTAGTAGTTAACAATATTCTCTGTAAGTTTATTTTGGTAAACCTCCCTGGGATAATTCCTGTGACATTCAACTACAGAGTAAGAGTATGCAGAAGGAGAGTGTCTGCTCCTTGAAGAGTATCTGGTCAAAGGAACCATAAATAAGAATACAGAGACAGAAACCTGACTGGCAAATGATAAGGGAGGTCATGATAAGACCAGACCTGGTCAGTCACACTCGTTAGTAAGGATATGTGGAAGTGTGAGAATGCTTATTTTCTCAGCTGTGACAATAAGGAAAGGGAGACCATCAAAGTTAGAGAATCTGAGCAATTAGCATTACTGAGCACAATAACAAGAAACAAACCTGGTCAGTCACACCAGGGCTATCAAGAAACTGCAGGCTAACTTGGAACTTTGAGACGGATAAGGATGCAAACCCTGAGGGTCCAGGATGTTGGAGGGGTCAATGGGACTATGCCAGTCAAGGAGACAGTGTGCAGAAGAGAGGGCAGGGAGGACCAAAGCAGTGGGGTAGACAGACAAGGCTACAAAAGGGGCTGGTCACCTGTAAACTGTGGCCAGTCAGTACACTTGCCTGTCTGAGCTCTGCTCCTGATCACCGCAGCCTGTTCTTAACTACCTCTCTGCGTAGTCTCACCCTCTATCCCGTGTGCGTGAGTGCTGCAGGGACTCAGTGAGAGGAGTGGGTGCCAGCTGCTGGAGTCAGACTGGGGGTCTGGGCAGCCCTGGCCTATGGTGTTGGGTGCTGGAGCAAGTGGGGAGCTCTCAGTGCTGTGACTGGAGCGAGGGGGGTCTTTAACCTCCAGCCACTGGGGTGAGAACGGTTTGTGTCCTGAAAAACAGTTGCTGGGGGATCGGTGTGACTGAGGGGCTCAGCATTGGCAGCTGGAGCAGGACTGCAGGTCACAGCCCGTGTGCCTGGTGCCAGCTGCTGGAGGGGGTGAGTGTTTGCATCTTCCCAAAAACCTGCTGTGCATGGGCGAGGGGATGGGTACTTGCTGGTAATCTTCAAGCTGAACCAGCTGGCGAGTAGGGGGACCTCAGGTTTGGGCTGGGGTATTGGGTGGACTCAGGGTCTGTGACAGTATTTGGGGGTACCTGTGAGTGTGGGGTGCCTGTGGGACAAGTGTGAGTGCTGTGTGCCTGCAGCGAGCGCCAAGCTGAACCAGCCGGTGAGTTGGAGACCCGTGGAGTGGGTAAGGGGGCCTGGGATCCATGGGCAGGGGTGCCGGGTGGGCAGAGGGGCCATGATGGTACTTGGCATAGCCATGAATGTGTGTGTGCTTGTGAACCTGGAGACCATCATTAGTGTGTGCCTGCAATAGTGACCTTCTGTCTCTGCCAGCCCACAAGGAGAAGGGGACTTGGCTGGCTGTCCTTGTGTTTGTGTGCACCCTGCATGTGGATGAAGGCAGTGCCCTGTCTGTGGCAGCGCATGTGACCAGCTATGCCAGTGTCCTCTGCACGTCTCTGTGTGGGCATCTGTGAGTCTATGTCTCTGGTATATGTGCTCAGCTTCACCACTGGTTGAACCTGCAAACAGGCCACAGCTGTGTTCCTCAACCTGGGCAAGAGACCCCAGTTCCCCAGGCACTGGGCTGGGCTCCAGCAAGGCCTTGGGCAGGAGGGTCCTGGGCCAGTGGAAGAGGCAGCCACTCATAGCATCCCTTAACATCTGGAGTAGTCAGCAGGATCACCCTTAACATCTCTTAACATGTACTAGAAAAGAAAACATATGATCTATTTTATCTTTATACTTAATACTAGTTGACAACTTTCTGTCAGGAAGCAACAAGGAGTCTGCTCTTCAAAGTGAGCTGAGAGCAGAGCACAATAACAAGGCAGGCATGAGAAGGTACCTCACCAACAAAGAGCCAGGATGCAGAACAGCAAGTCCAGGTCAGGATCAGTGTCAGAGAAACTGCTGAAAGTCGGATACCGTCCGCTGATCAACCAGCATTTCTGTAGTGATGAGGCAGGTCTGAGCTCAAACCAGGAAGCCAAGCTGTTGCGCCTGTCAGGGTCAGGACTGAGGGAGTATGAGACCAGGCACAGTTGTGGCTGCTGCACAGTTGTGATGTAGAGGGCAGGCAGGGGACTGCAATAAAGCTTCAGCTTAACAGTAGTTCCCAAGGGAAAAAAGGGGCAGACCCTTGTTTCTAGCTTTCCTCACAAGAGCTCTTATCAGTGAAGGAGCTGTCCTTGAACTCAGTCAGCTACACTCTTCGACTTACCCAGCTAAACCAGACGTGCTCACATCGTGTTGGGTCACTCAGGCTTAGCCAGGCTTTGCAGACTTAAAATGTGCTGAAGTATTGAACAGTGTCAGACAAAGCCTGGCATCAAAAGGAGAGGAGACTCTTCACACCTTCAAGACAAGGCTGGAGAGGGCTCTGAACACTTCCTTCCTCTCATTTTCAAAGCTGCCTCTATCACAATCATTTGGGAACTTGAAAATCAGGACTAATTTTGATCCAACCAAAAAATAAACAGTTGGGTTCACTGTACACTAAAAATTGGGTGTTGTGTTTACCTGTTGGTCAGACCACTCGTCTCTGGAGCATGTCCATCCTTGCTTACCAGCACTCTTCTGACCCACCAGCATGTTGCTAACCATGCATCTTCCAGAAGCTCTTCCAAGGGGTAGGAAAGCATTCAGTAAGTGCACTTGAGGATGGTAGTGTTTGACTAGCTCCATAGCACAAGACATAGGGAGAAATCATGTCTCTAATATCTGCACCAAAATCTACAGGTGTGGTCTTTTTCAGTATCGTAGAAAGGTAGTATAGCAGGGGCACAGAGTTTAACAAAGACTGGCATAGGCTTCTTGGGCCCAACAATTCAAGGAGGCAAGGCACAAAAACAGCCTTTCAAGGTCACCCATATGGCTAGTAGCAGAAACAGGAGTTAATCCACTTGTTTTATGAGTTGACCACCTGCACCAGCTGATTGTTGAAACCAGGACCTGGGGGTACTGGTTGACAGTCGGCTGAATATGAGCCAGCAGTGTGCCCAGGTGGCCAAGAAGGCCAACAGCACCCTGGCGTGTATCAGAAATAGTGTGACCAGCAGGAGTAGGGAAGTGATAGTGCCCCTGTACTCGGTGCTGGTGAGGCCGCACCTCAAATACTGTGTTCAGTTTTGGGCCTCTCACTACAACAAAGATGTTGCGTTGCTGGAACATGTCCAGAGGAGAGCCACAAAGCTGGTGAGGGGTCTGGAACACAAGTCTTCTGAGGAGTGGCTGAGGGAACTGGGGTTATTTAGTCTGGAGAAGAGGAGGCTGAGGGGAGACCTGATCGCCCTCTACAACTGCCTGATGGGAGGCTGTAGTGAGGTGGGGGTCGGCCTCTTCTCCCTGGTAA
>NW_009260292.1:67784-68082 GCF_000687185.1 Egretta garzetta
AGAGTCCTCCTCCCTGGAGGTATTTAAAAGAAGGATAGATGAGGTGCTTAGGGCCATGGTTTAGTGGTGGGATGGCAGGGTTAGGTTAAAGGTTGGACTCGATGATCTCAAAGGTCTTTTCCAACCAAAGTGATTCTATGATTCTATGATTCTAATTAAGGGTCACCTCTCAGCTACAGGACAGGCATGGCTACCTCAGCAGAGTACTTGTCTTTGCTGGCTTTTCCTACAAAGGACCTCAAAATTCTTAGGCCAGAAGATGAAAATTATGATAGATGCCCCATAGACAGCCCACAGC
>NW_009260292.1:68176-68486 GCF_000687185.1 Egretta garzetta
AAGAGACTAGGTGTATTAAAATACACTCTTCTACGTATCTCCATTGTCTCCAACTATGGATTGTATACAAGTCCAGACTCTCCAATGGATACAGCTTTGAAAATTTTACCAGCTTCTTCCCCTACACACAATCTAAGTGACAGACTGAGTGTGGGAGAGAAACTCCACTTCACTCTAAAGGCAGGCTGGACTCAAAGAAGCTCTTAGACTAATCAGTAAACTCTTAATATTCACCAGAGAAAAGATCTGAAAATCCCAAAGCAGTCCAAAAGGAGGAATGGAAGTCCTAGTTGCTTTTTAGAGTTGGGTC
>NW_009260292.1:68526-76835 GCF_000687185.1 Egretta garzetta
CTCCTGCATAGTGCAATGTGCAGAGCAGCTCAATTAATTGTTGTTTAGCTACCAGCTAAACCCCCTTATAAAGAAAGCTTTCTGGGCAGTGCTAAATGAGATTGCACGAGACAGACTAGGTACAGCCATGCTGCTGCAGAACTTGATGACCTTCATCTCTTCCTCCAGCTGGTGATGAAAGATGTGACCGGATATAGGCTGTACATCAGAGGGGCTGCAATTAGTCAGTTCTCATTTGTGTGAGGAATTCACATTAATCTGAAATAATGATATTGTTTCTCTTCTGAGACTGACAGGAGCAAGACGAGAGGTTAGAAATTTTCCAATTCTAGAAGTCAACAAAAAGGACAAGTACTTAGGGTAGAAATCTTCTAAAAATTAAATTACATAAAAACTCCTCTAGAGGGCTATATGAATATCCCCAATACATAAGTACTAATATTGGTATTTATATTTATGTTTGTATTCATAATTCATTGTATTTATTTATATCATTACATATGTATTTTTATATTTTCCACAAAAATTTTTCACTTCCTGAAAAGGAAGTGACCAGCTCAGAAAACATCCTCAAAGGAGGACAAAGACACCAACCAACATTCAGGTGAACTCACCCAAAAATAGAGAATGATTTAACATAAATTGACATTGGCCACAAATGTATTTCTAACTTAGAGTAGCTGAAATGTCTAATTTCACCTCCCAAGAACAACGTAAGAGGCATTTCTGCCTTGCTGTGTTAACTGCTGTGAGTACTGCAGTGGCATAAATTTTGCATTTTACTAACATGGAAACCCCTTCTTGAAGAGTGTTCGATGTAAATCTGACCATGAGCACGCTTGTGAGTTTTCTTTCCTCTTTGTCTTGTATGGTTGAGATGTGTCAGACTCTTTACTGAAGCCCCCTGCACCTACAATTTTATCTGAAATTCATAGAAATGAAAAGGATTCTTATACTGTGAATCACTGCAATTATTTGTTTAGACAAGATTGATGGTAACAATGAGACTGAGATTTGCAAATAGAAGGCTAAGAGATTTCAGTTGCCCTTGGGCAGCTGGAGAAACCCCATCTAATACACCTGCCCTGCAGAAGAGAGGAAGAGGAACCAACACTCTTAGGTCAGAATGCTTACTTCAGCCAACAAAAGGACTCAATCTCACTGAAAGGTTTTGCATTGACTCCACTGGATGTTGGAGCAAACCATTAAAGTGATGTTAGATTCAGTATGCCATCAGTGTCAATAAGAACCTGTTCTCTCTACAGTATAGTGAAAATTCACCATGGATTTCAGGAAAGAAAAAAGTCAGCCTATCCATTCAGTCTCTTTCCTACTTCATGTCCTAGTTTCCTAAATATGGTTGTTGTTGTACCAAGGTGGGTGGAGAGAGTCCTCTGAGGATACTATGTCTTTTTCATATGTCTGCAAAAATGGGCTCCATGTTTTGCTTTGTCGTAATTTGTGTGATCTTGGGAAAAACACTTTGCTTATCCACTAACATTAAAGAATATCTTCAGCTGTATCAGGAGGATAAAAATGAAGTACTGTAGAGCATATTCACTTGCATGAAGTAACAGGAGTCATTTGGAAGTGAAGAGAGAGGATGAGTTCTAGAGGAAGGACTTTTTTCTTGATTCTCTGTTGCTTAACTCTGGTATTGGTTGTAGCAGTACAGAAAGTTATTTTCCTCTCAGCCTTGTTACATTTCTTGTTGCCCACCAGTAGTGAGATACAAGTTCATTTTCTAGTGAAAACAGCTCTGAATCTCCCTAAGCTACATGCATTTTAACTTCAATGATGCACATCAGAAATGCACTCACATTTCCATGATATTTTTAGTTCACTGTTGCATGGGGAAAGGCCTATAGATTCAATCAAGACCCGGGGAAAAAACTGATAAAAATGCCATAC
This sequence comes from Egretta garzetta, assembly GCF_000687185.1. NCBI lineage: Eukaryota > Metazoa > Chordata > Aves > Pelecaniformes > Ardeidae > Egretta > Egretta garzetta. Next base: position 70,438 of record NW_009260292.1, read on the forward strand.
ACTGAAAAAGGAGACCAGCACACAAATTGCAGTTGTTTTCAAGTGATTTAAAATACAAAAGAAAGCAGTCAGTAATTCATTCATCTTGAAGGAAGTGGCCAGGTATAGCTAGAAACCCTTTGTTGCAATACCACAGTCTAATTGTAACCTAAACTACCAAGAGAAACAAAATAAAATTGACAGATATTTCAAAATGCTTAGAAAAAAATAAGCAGTTAGCTCTGTTTAGGACAACATGGGCTTAATCTTCAGGCAGTGCTTAAATGAATCCCATCTGGGTTTGATAACTGCACATCAGAGCCCTCACTGGACAATCCCACTCCCATGATGCCATTAGTGGCAGATGTGGACTTGAATAGCTTCCATGTATTCTGCAGTCTTTCCTTGGATTGATTTCTTGTGTGTTTTCAGGCGAGCAGGTACTATCTCCTCTATTTTTGGCATTGCTCCAGAGTTTCATCTGGCCTTGCTAGATCAATGTAGAGTGGTAAAGCACAGATATGTTTTGTGACCTTTTCTTTCTGAATAAGTGCCCAACCGAGCTCTGCTCCATATCATTCATATAGCACTAGCCACAAACAGACAGACTTGGCTTTACAAATATATCACTAGCTTTGAAAAATCCAACAGCCTGATGGACATAACAGCAATAAGAGAAGAAATAATTTTTTTATATGTAAGAATAGTTCCATCTGCAGCTCAGCACCTTAGTTAAGAAACCTTCCATATGTCACCATGAAGGATCCAGCTGACAAGTTGCAGGAAAAGGATTTTTGCCAACAGGCTTGCCAACCTGCTAAGGAGAGGTTTAAACTAGGAATGATGGTGTCAGAGAGAGATTCCTCAAATAACAAGTGAAAGAGTTGTGCATGAGGTAGGAAATCCAAGGGCCCAGGGTGACTGGAACAGAAGGGAGATAGCAATCAACAAAATAGAGGTGAAATGTAATCACTTCAAGCATAGGCATGTAAAGAAGCACCTGCCTGCAGAACAGCCTCATGGGGAAAGCTCTCATGCCTGTTCTGGGGAATCAGCATGCTTGAGGGTCTCTCTGAAACGTCTTTACACTAGCACATGCAGCATGGGGAACAAACAGGAGGAATTAGAAGTCTGTGTGCAGTTACAGGGCTGTGACTTCATTGGGATTATGGGGATATAATTTTCATCAGATAAAACATTTAAAAATAAACATTTTAGTCTGTAGAATTATCACTAGAAACCTCAGAAAATATCATTTCCCTTTAAACAGAGGACTTTTCTACAAGTCTGAAGAAACTGTTAAAGCTCAGCTGTTCATTAATGCTTGTATCTAAATCTGGATTCATAAGGCTTTGCAGATGGGAGTTTAGAACCTTTTTTTGTAAGGTATTTTTGAAAACTTATATTTGCAATGTGATAATAGTTCCAGCTAGCCAAAGAAGATGCAATAAACCCAGCAGTCCTGCTAGAAAAATACTAGCAAGAATAAACACAGTCCTTTCTCATCTCCACAAATTTCATTTTTAATTGGACAAATGCAGTAACTGCTGATGGAAGAAAAAAATTTATTATAATGTTCAGACATATCCTTTACCATCCATTATTTTAAAGAAAGCTGTTGAAACCTTCAAAAAGTACATTGTCATGACCCTTGGCAGAAACCTGGGCTTCAGCATTGTCCCCAAACATCAGGTGCAGACTGTTCAGGTTGCTGGGAACCTTGATGATACTGAACTCTTGGACAGCCTGATGGGTTGAGGCAACCTCAGATGCAAAAGAACTATTGCATATCTTGTCATGTTTGCACCACTAGCACTGACTGGTTCATGGCCCTTATCCTGTATGTTATTTTATACTATCTATATTAGGTATTATAAACAGCATGTGTATATTTTATACATATAATATAGAAAAAGCTACTACATATATACAGAGTACAATATACTATGCAAAATATTTGTCATATCTTACAAGGAATAAATTAATACTGTACCTTTTATACATGTACGTGCTAACCATATTTTTCATACTTGAGCAAGGTTTGCTCAGCACAGCCAGATCACTCTAGAAGTCTTTATGATCAGTTTGTCTTTGAAGCTTTCCTTTTTCACATATCAAGTAGCTGACAGCCTGCTGGGAAGAAAGTTGGTTTACATGCACTTGCCCACCTCTTAAGGATATTAAAGAATGAAAAAACCTAAAATATTTAGATGAAATATGTACCATCTACTTTCTTTAAATCTGTATCAGTGACAGGCTAAATTAATTTAAATTGAACAAGAAAAAAAAAAGTCATACTTAAATATTGACTATGACATGCTCAAGCACAAGCAGTTTCAACTCCTAGCTGCAGCAAGCAATCTTATTTCTCTTTCCTCCATCACAAATGAGCACAAATTCAAGGAAGGAAAAGCACACATAAATAATATTATCTCTCTGAAGGCATCTGTATGTCATAGAATATTACATAGCCTCAGCCTTAGGCAATCCTAATTACAGTTTCATTTTAACCATTTCTAAGATGGCTTTTTTCCCATGCAAAACATTTTTCCTACTCAAACCAGGGTCAAATAAAAAGTTCAGATAGAGAAGAAACAAAATCCAAACCTATCTTTTTCTTCAAAAATTCAGCCAAAATATTTTGACTGATTTAATGGCAAATTCCATACCAGGATCTCTGTTGCCCTGTAATCAGGCATTCAGGTGAACCAGAAGTGTTATTTGTGCCAAACCAAGCTTGGACAAATGAGAGAGGAAAACACACAAAAGAATCAAACTTTGGTTACACCATACCTAAATGCCCAGAGCTGTTGACTGTGCTAAAGGATTAGCTATTACACTTTCAAAGCAGTAACAGGATCATATTTTTTTTAATATATTTTTAAAGATAACAGATCTTTTGGCAAAGCTGGCTTAGAAATAGTGTCTCCAGGATGGCTGTAAATGTGGAGATTCTAAGCAACCAAATGCTTTTATTTAATCTTAACTTTAAAAAAAAAAAAAGAGTTTTAATTCCAGGGAATAGGTTGTGTATGAAGGAGAAATAGAGAGAAAGGAATCTTGAACAATTTCAAGCTAAGGTTCAGCAAGTGCAAAAATCTTGCCTGGTCAATTTTGCTTGATGCAGGTGAGAACACCACTTCTAAGCCAGCCTTGTCTACATATTTTTATCTTGTAAGTCAAATGGCTCTCCAGCTAAATGATGACCACGCACCACTGAAAATCCAGTGCTGTCAGCTGCTGCTGAGGTGATCAGTTTCAGCTTGGGAAGCATTAGTAGAGGCAACCAGGCACCAAGTGGGGTGTGAGGATTCCAGATGTGCAGGCATCGTAAAATCTCTGGCAGGATTGTTGACGAGTCATGAGCATGTATGCACTGACGAAAACTAGTTGTGCTTAGTCTGTACATCCTGAGATTTGAGACAGAAGGCAAATTTGCTGGATCATGTATTTACTGGAGTTCAGATCTTGATAAATATCTCAAAAAAAAGGCCTTTATAATAGGAAAGCTGACAAGTTCTTAATTAGAACAGCAGGGATAGGTACCGCAGCAATAAATTATACCCCTGCTCCATTTCAAAGACAGGAGGAGATACAGCTTTACCTGTTAGAAAAACATCTGCATTTGCTGTTACTGCCTGAGTATTTCTTGATGGTAACCACTGCAAAACAGCACCCAGATCACCTATGATACAGCCAGTGACTGTGTCTGCATTAGATGGAGTCCTGAAAAGACCCTAGTTTATTTCACTTATTTTCTATGATCTTTACAGGTTGTATTTTTCATGACCTTTACAGGCTCTGTTTTCCTTTTTTCTGCAAAAGCAGAGGAACACCATTGTTCCCCTGGTGTTGGAGGGAATTGAAATGAAAAAATAATTTAGTGTTGGCTGTTTCTGGGATCTGTGGGCTGTGCATAATGTGTCACAGGACAGTAGTCCCCCCTCAAGAGATTACTATCTAAATGGGGTAGAGTTGGCAAAGGTGAAGTCCAGGCTACAAGAAAGTTCCCCACAATCTTTTCCTCTACCTGACTCTCACTTCAGGAAGGCTTCTTTGCATTGCTTATTTTACACAGGCATGTGTCACAGCCATGTGATGAGACTGCTAAAACTGAGCTGGATACTTGCCTTGGCAGAACAACAGCAGAGAGGCTCTATCACCACACCATACAAACCAGTTGACACCAGGACAAGATCTGCAGAGGGCAGGAATCCACAGTTAGCTTTTGACGAAGAAGCTGCTTCCAGGGAGGAAGGGAAAGTCACAGTCCTGTTGAGTCCTGGTCCATTACATTGGATCTTTATGCAACTGGTTTAGTTCCTGCAGTGAAGCTGCCTCCTCTTTAGGGATCTTTAGTATCATATCACTTTCTCTTCCTTCTTAGGCTATGTAGCACAGTACAATGCATAACATTGAAAGTATAGCAACAAGGTTCATTAAAGCTCTACAACATTTCTAGACTCCAACTCCGCTTCCCTGCCCTCCCTCAATAGCAGTGATCCAGCAGTCACTAGGTTCAGAATGACAAAAAGTCCTTGCGTTGCAGAGGTCCTCCAGGTTTAATGTCCACTGAGTTCCTCTGCCCACGGTGGTGTGTGCTGGCTCAGTCACTACAAATGTAAAGTTATGGGTTTGGTAGAAAACAAGACCCTCCAAACAACTCTGTGACCTGGGAACACTGCAGCCTGCAGACTCACGTATTGCTCTTTCTGCCAAGATCAGGCAGTCTTTGACAGGCTTAATGCCTCCAGAGGAGCAAGTGTGAACAGAATCAGACACATATGACCACATTCTTAATTTTATGACCATTCAGCTTCCAAAATTCTTCCAGATCAAAGATGGGCACAAAATTTGGATTCCTTCAGAGCTGCTCTGGTCTCTTCTCAAAAATAGCTCACAACTTTGATATGTCTAAAATCTGCCATGAATTCAAATAATTCATAAACTCCCCCAAAGCTCACTCCTCCTGCTCAGAGTCAATTCTTGTCAGTGGCTATTAGAACATAAGGGAGAAATTGTAAGCCTGGATGAGCCATGGGTGTAATAGTGGTGACCACATGAGCTGAAATGCTAATGACAGGTTGTTTTTAGAGTTTCTGTCTCTAGGTTGATAATCCACTTAGAACATCCAAGTTTATTTTATCCAGAAATGTTTATTTATTAAAGTTTTTGTGGTGATCTCATCCCAAGTGAAATATGGAAATAAATGAGAGCTTCCTTAGATCTTGTATTTCATTTCAAATACTTACCAAAGCATGTAGTATTGAGTCATTTTAACTTAGTAGTATCATCTGCTTTCAATAAAACTAAGATACTATTTTGTCTGCAGATACAAAAGCAAAAATGAAAAAAATGGACAGCAGACTATCTGTATTCTGTAAATTACTGAAAGCCTCAAATTCCCATACACACTTCTAACGCAGTTTGCTACATACTGAACAGATACTTCCCAAGCTTCCTCCTAAGCCAAACTTACTCTTTCTCACGTACTTTATGGAGGGCTTTTCACAGAGACACATTTACTGCCCAGGTTTGAAATAGAGGGTTTTCTGTGTGAGAAAAATCCCTCCACCATGTCACTATTCAGTCCTCCATTCACCCTTCCTTTTGTGCCAGCTGACAGTAGTCAGCTGTGACTCTATGCAGATTAGTTCTGTAAGCAGTTACTGCACAACCCCATGAGATTTACTTTCAGTTGTTTTAACTCACAAACCCCTTCATTAGCTGGCTTCTTCAATATTTTCCTCTAGTGAACAGGAAGATGAAGTACATGTCTTTATGGCCTACCCTTCTTCTATGAGACAGAGAACCGCAAAACAGATGGGAGTCCAGGCTGGCAGAAAGTTAGGACGTCTAGAAGGTGGGCATAGTTATGCATAAGAATGACAGAAGTATCCCACAGTACCCAGCTAAGAACTGCAGTTCTTCAGAAAGTCAGGCTATCTCCTCTGCTTTCCATTTGGCAGCTGCAGACTTTTCTAAATCTGATGGGAAGCACCAATAGAGAATTTTATGAACACATACTGATAATAATTAGAAGTACAGGCTCTCCAAAAACCTTTGGAAGAGGGTTGTATCAAGCAAAGCAATACTGGAAAGAAAGATTTTTATTTCCTTCTGTGGCGGCTTAGCCTCGGCTGCCAGACCACCCAGCTACTCTCTCACTCTGCCACCTTAACAGGACAGGGAAGAAAATAAGATGAAAAAGCTCCTGGGTTGAAATAAAGACAGATCACTTACCAGTTATCATCATGGGCACAACAGACTCAACTTGGAGAATTCTATTTAATTTTTTGCTGATTAAAACTAGAGTAGGACAGTGGGAAAAAAACCACAAAACTAAAATACATTCCCCCTATCCCACCACTTCTTCTCATGTTCAACTTCTCTCCTTCACACTCAGCTCTTCAACCTCT
>NW_009260292.1:76851-117791 GCF_000687185.1 Egretta garzetta
TGCAAATGGCACAGTGGGGCGGGGGTTACAGTCTGTCCATAATGGTTCCTCTTGGCTGCTCCTCCCTATTCACACTTTTCCCCTGCTTCAGTATGGGGTCCCTCCCCACAAGATACAGTCCTTCACGAACTGCTCCTGTATGGGTTTCCCACGGGCTGCAGCTTCTGCCAGAAAACCTGTTCCTGCATGGGCTCCTCTCCATGGGCTGCAGGTACTGCCAGGAGTCTGCTCTGGCATGGGCTTTTCACAAGCTGCAGCTTCCTTCAGGGCATCTCCACCTGCTGCAATGTGGGGGTCTCCATGGGCTGCAGCATGCATATCTGTTCCACCATGGTCCTCCACAGCTACAGGGGAATTTCTGCCCCAGTGCCTGTAGCACCTCCTCCCCCTCCTCATCATCTCACTTTGGTGTCTACAGGGCTGTTTATGAGGAGCGGCTGAAGGAACTGGCGTTGTTTAGTCTGGAGAAGAGGAGGCTGAGGGGAGACCTTATCTACAACTACCTGAAAGGAGGCTGTAGTGAGGTGGGGGTCGGCCTCTTCTCCCTGGGAAGGGGCGATAGGATGAGGGGAAATGGTCTGAAGTTGTGCCAGGGCAGGGTTAGGTAGACATTAGGAAAAATTTCTTCACCGAAAGGGTTGTCAGGCATTGGAATGGGCTGCCCAGGGAGGTGGTTGAGTCCCCATCCCTGGAGGTATTTAAAAGAAGGATAGATGAGGTGCTTAGGGACATGGTTTAGTGGTGGGATGGCAGGGTTAGGTTAACGGTTGAACTTGATGATCTTAAAGGTCTTTTCGAACCTAAACAATTTGATGGTTCTATGATTCTAAATGACATTCTGCGAATAGTTTATGCCAGTCAGTATGAAATGAGCCATAGGCAGGCTTTTAATAGCTTTCATCTCTCCATGTAGCTTCTAGTGGGAGAAACTTGCTCCTTTAGTTGAATGAGATGAGATTCTACCCTTTGCATTCAGAAAGGGAGTTTGTTCTCTCTACAGCTTTTCAAGGCCGTATTATCTAAATAGCTTGCTGCTCTAGGAAAGGGTTCTTCACTGAGTCAGTCACTGGAACAGGCTGCCCAGGGAAGTGATCACAACACCAATCTTGTCAGAGTTCAAGGAGTGTCTGGCCAACACCCTTAGTCATATAATTTAGTTTTAGACAGTCCTGTGAGGAGCAGGGAGTTGGACTCAAAGTTTCTTATGGGTGTCTTCCAACTTGAGGTATTCTATCATTCTGCGATTCTATGAGCCAGGCCACAAGTTCCACTTCTTCCTATCTGTGACGCTTGTTGTATTCGTAAAAGCCCCAGCTACTCAGCAAGATAAACTCTGTACATGAAGATACACTCTGTCTGAGTTTGTCTCATATTTGATCTTTGCACAGGCAGAGAATTACTATCTTCTAATTTTAATACTGGACATGGGTGACATTCCCATGGGTGCATCTTCCAGTGGCTTCAGAGGGTGCCCTGTAAAAGCTGGAAGAGATAAATGTATGTGGTGAGGCTTCATACTAGTTGGGAATCAACTAGGTACTCTGAAAACAGTTCCAAGACAGTCAAGATATGACCTTGAGAATGACGCCAGAGATGTTGCATCAGCACAGGGCTGATGGGCCAAAGAAACTGAATGGTTTGCAGAGATCACTGAGGGGCAAGGAAGTGTTCTTACGCACACAGACATACACACACACAAACTCACGCACACACATAAATTTACACAAGTAAAATTTCATTATTTTGAAGGCCTGGCAACATAAATAGCAGGATAAACAGATCCACAAGCCAACCTTCAAGAAAGAGGACAGAATATATTTTTACATCCAAATGAAACCAGACCTGGCAGACTCTCTGTTAGATTCACTATCAGTGCTGATTAGGAAAACACAAACTTCTTTTCCAGGCATCCCAACCACTGGACCCCTTCATGTGTCACAGCCACTCTCACTGTAATGTACACTCTCACCCAGCTATAGCCCTAGCTGAGATGGGCAAGAAAGGAAGTAGGGAGTACTGGATTTGGCAGGGATGGAGTTAATTTTCCTCATCACAGCTCATACAGTTCTATGTTTTGAATTTGTGACAAAAAAAGTGTTGATGACGTAGGGGTGGTTTAGTTGTTTCTGAGTAATGTTTGCATAGCACCAAGGCCTTTTCTGTTTCTCACACTGCCCCACCAATGAGCAGGCTGGGGGTACACAGGAAGTTGGGAGAGGACACAACTGTGATAGGAAGAGGGTACATCAGAGATGTTCCATCAGATGGTGTTCATCTTCCCAATTAACCATCACGAATGATGATGACCTCCTTTCCTGGAAATGGCTGAATGCCCACTGATAGGAAGTAGTGAATTAATTCCTTATTTTGCTTTGCTTGTTCATGCAGCTTGTTCTCTGCATATTAAAATGCCTTTACCTCAACCCATGAGTTTTATCACTTTTATCTTTCTGATTTTCTTCCCCTTCCTGCTGTGTGGGGAGTGAGCGAGCAAGCAGCTGTGCAGAACATAGCTGCCCACCAGGGTTAACTCACAACACAGGGGTTTATCAGGAAATGGAACAGCTTGCTTCTGGGACAAAAATGGGCTGTTGTCAATTTTCACTGCTGACTGGCATGCCATAGTGAACAGTGTAGCAGCTACTGACACTGTCCCATGGACAGTAGAACACAGTAGGGAGCTGTGGAGGAGCATTGGTACTCCTAAAAGGTGTGGATGTAAGTCAAGAGCGCCACTTTCCCCCTACTCCATTTCCAGTATCCACACTACTCCCCCAACTCCCCTTCTTATGCTCTCCAATACTTTGCATTACACAGCTAGCTGCAAGGAGAGACCCTGTAGCCCTTGTCCCCTTTTCCCAACAATGACAAACTATTCTGCTTCCCCACTCCTCTCCAACTCACCAAGCACTGTAGGAGGCTCTAATCATGTTCAAGTGGAGCTTTCAACTTTAGCACCTACAAGGTAGGCATCTGCTAATCACAGCAAACCAATTTACAGTAGCGTAAACATCACTGCAATCAGAAGGAACCTGCCACAGAGCACCCCTCTGTATGCAACACTCTGCAGAAGTCCTACACTCCTAAAAACCATATTTTGTCGCTGACAGTTTTGTCTGGGTGCATGCCTCTATCGTATTATTGGATAGAAAGGGCTGGACACAGCAGTCTTTGCTACTTCAGTCTTTGTCCTGTCACTCAAAGACAAAAAATAGTACTCAAAATAATCCCCCTTAAACAAGGAGCAGTCCCTTCCCCCCCTTACCTTTCAGTGTGCCCCAATGAGTGCAATTGGTTAAAGCATCAATGTCCATATTGGTTTCCTTTGGACAGTCTAATAATACCAGGTGAGAGAGCTACAGAAAAAAGCAAGACTCACCCCATGATATATGTATTCTGCTTACTAGGGTATTGGAGAAGACAAAGTTTTACTCCTAGGTTTAGTGAAACAGACAAAGACCTCGCAATCATTGCCCACCACCTGGCCCATGAGTTGTTAGTAATTTCCTGATTATCACATCCATGCTCCTGGTGTCAAAACCAGATTCCCTTAAGAACTGAGAACCCAGAAAATGTAGCTGGGCATGGGAAAAATCTGCAGAAAGTGTTCCAGTTTTAATCGGTTGACATTTCTCAAGATGTATGGCTATGCTGAGAAGCTTCTGAATAGCTGGGTGGTTGAAGCCTAATATTGATAGATCCCTAGCAGATGAGCCAGAGAGTTCAATCCATGACAAATATAGCATGACAAACAAAGGCAGTAAGAGCAACTTTCACTCAGAAAGCTGAGGGGACCACACAGGAGATTAACCATCACTTAGATGTTTGGGCACATATTGGCTGTCAGACTAATTTCTCAGCTAACAGTCGACAACTCATAACTTGCAAAAGCAGTTTAAGAAGGCGTTGGTTTCATGGTGTAAAGGAGAAGGTAAAAGATTTGTGTATTTCAGCTGGGAGACCTTGGCAACCTCCTTTTCACAGATGACAGAAGAAAGGTATGTGGGAATGGAAGGAGTAGATAATTCACCAACCAGAGATGATACTACTAGCAGAAGAAAGAGCAGAGTCAGGAGGCTAGTTTAGTAGAGAAAAGCAATACAGATTCTGAAGGATATTGAAGATTCTTCATGGTGAACAGGGGTGAGGCAGTAAAGTGGATTACAGAAGTGTTCAGCTGGAGATGTGAGGGAGAGACAGCCTGCAGCAGCAGTATATTTAATGGTTTTCTGTTGTTAGTGTGCTCCAGGCCCACAGAGGGCTTCGGTCAGTTGTTCCAGCTGTTCAAAGCAGTCACCAACAATACCATATCCTTAGCGGCAACACAGCAATGACAACTGAAGCAAGGCTTAGGCAATGACAAGGGAAAAACACACAGGTCTAAAGAACAAGGGAGGTGGGATGGATTGGAAGGCATGAAGGCTGTGGGCTAGCATCCGTCACAGACTGAACAGACAGTGTTTTAAGTAGCATCATCCACCAGCCAACAATCACATTCTTTCCCATAGACAGACATGTTCAATGACTCTCCAATGGTTCTACCAACACCAGATCTATTGTAAAGTACGTATTTTAAAAGGGCTTTGAAGACCAGTTAACACTGTACGTTGGATGGCAGGATGTGATTACAAAGGAGTCAAACTCCAATTACAGTGTCATTACACTAAATATGCTTTTTTGGTAATGTACAACTAATTAATTCAAACTAGAGTAGTAATTACATTTGCAAGACTAATGCCTCTTTGCTTTCATACTCAATACTTGTGGCTGTGACTTTCACTGAAGCTTAAATGTTTCCATTTAAGAGCCTGGAGGGGCTATGCAAATCCTAGCCTATATTTTTGTGACAGGACCATACCATATTGACACAGAAATAGATCTCCATCATGTGGTTAATATTCAGGTTGTGTGAAAGCACTGGTAACTGTGACTATTGAAAACCAGGTTACAGCATAATTAGACACCATCTTGTAGAGCGAAAGCAGAAATTTATACTATGGTTTTTTTCTGCAATTCCTCTGTGTGACACCAACTTCCCTTGCCATTGAAACACAACAAAACCCAGACACTCTTAAATACCATGGTTCAGACATAGATTCAATCACAACCAATCACTCCATGGGTTCTTTGAGAGAGTAGCAGATGTGCATGACAGTTTGTAATGGAAAGCCAGCTTTCCATATGTCTAGGTTGTGAGTATCTGCTGGACAGCAAGACAACTCTGATAGCCAGCCTCTCCTGGGTCCATGGCTTGTTCCTCTGCAGAGGAAATGCTCTTTTCTTCTAAAGAATTATTTTCTCAATCCTGCTTACTAAAAGAAACAAAACAAAGGCAATTTCTTTGAACTTCAGGCTTTTAAAGCCTTTTAAAAAAACTTACCTAATGCTGTGGTTTTTCCGTGGCTCATACTCACTCCTCAGAGAAGACATTCCTTCTTTTGCTTTTTTCAGACAACCCTTTCATTCTCAGGACAGTAGGCTAGTCTTAGCTGGACTTGCAGCTAGAAGTTTATTTCTGGTATCAGTTCAGCAAGGACCAGAAACTGGCTGGTGACCTTTTCTGTATTGTGTGAAACATTTGTCCAGGTTTTGTGTCAGCACAGAGGTGAAAGGTAGCCACTCTTTAAAATGTTGGCTGTGCTTTCTTCTCAGAAGAGGCAAGGGAATGACAATATGATTCTCCTTCAGGCCAAGCGATGGACACCTTTTAAGTCCATTTTCCAACACCTGGAAGTCTTACAGAGATGAGCCCAAGTAAGATTTTCAGTTGAAAGGGCTTTCCAGTGAAGATGTGAATTAGTTGAAGCTCAAATTTTTTGGTAGTAAGCCAGCATGAACTCTCAATGCTTAGATTTTCCCCCAACATAGATAGTTCCCTTGATGGGAAGACACCCACAAGAATGAATGTTTTGTGCCCTGGTCTGACAAGAGGGATAGGAAGACTGCCAGGGAAAAGGAGTTGCTTATACAAGTCTCACGTTTCCAGCTATATCATAGATCCTAAGTTCCTTCCTATACCTCAGTAGCATCATTTTTGATGTATCACAGGCTAATTCTAACTCAGCTTATGTATCCAACTTCCCAAGAATTTTAATTGTGTTATCATGGGATGCCATGAAATAAAATTCCCTGAAAGGATAGAGTCTTTAATTACGATCACATTTGCTTTGAGAGCACATTTGTGAATTGTATGTAACCTGATTATTGTTTTGACTACCAGTAAGGAGGATTAAACCATTTTTCTACACGAGTGAATTAAAGCTGCCCCAAGGCTATTAGGTTGTGGCTATTTATTTTCTAATGAAGTAGATCACTTGCCAAGACTAAGCTGCTAACAGTAATCAAATTGTCCTCTTGCCCTATCATAATTACTTGAAATGTATACTCTTAATATTCTCCTGATTAGCCCACAAAACCGAGGCACAGCATGGAGTGAATAAATACAACATAGCTTTCTCTTCTCTTGTAAAAAGCTGATTGCTTCATAAATCCTGCCACACTGTTTGGTTTATGCAATTGTCTGAATGCTTCTCTGGAAGCTCAGGGTAGGCCTTTGATCAGGATGAAAGAAGTTGCTGCTGCACTCATTCAGGATCCAGAAAATGAGGAGTTTGCTTAAGTTTGGTTTGGGGGATGAAGCATCATCCTGACAATTCAAAAAACAAGTTGCATTAATGTAACTATATTAATGGCACTATATTTGCCATTAGAAAGTTTCTCTTAATGTCTTCTTGAATTATCCCTCTGGCTTTTAAAATCCATTTCTAGAGAACAACTTATTCCTTTACTTGCTGTACCTATCTAAAGAATGGATAACGGCTATACCTCTACACCATAACCTGGAGCTGAGCAACCTCGGGATTAGGTGGCAGCATGTTCCCAGCTCTGAAGAACGACCTGAGACACAGCCTATCCACACTTGCTCGATTCCTGCAAAAGTAAAAAAAAATTGATGGGAGAGTTTTGTGTGCCAAACTGCTGTTTACCAGTTTTGAATGTCTACATTTTATCTGAGTTAACACCATTGAAAATGCAATGTTCTCTGACTGCTCATGCCTCAGGTAAAGAAAACAAATTCCTCCTAGACATAGCAAGGTGTGGAAGTGAATCAGGGGAAAAATGCGAAAAGAAAATTACTAAGAAAGAAGATAGACTCATCAGGTGAAATGACCCTGAAAGTAAAAAATCCATAGCATCTACCATTGCTTGGTCATGTCACATTGGAAGCAAGTGAGCAAAAGCTCAGGGAAAATGAATTCTTTTACAGTGTAAAACCATTGTTCCTGTCCCCAGACCAGTCCTCCTTGCACAAGGTCTTACAGAAAGGTCAGAAACCTCACATAAACCCACACCACAGGCTTGATGAGAAGCACCTCTCCATAACCAGGACTTTCTTCCAGCTCTCAGGGCCCTGCCACTCTGTACCAAGCTCTCTACTTTGGGGTCAGTTGCAAGCCTCTGAAATCAGGATTGATTGTTTTCTCCTTCTCCTCAGTGATATAAGTGAGACTTGGTAGGAAATGTCCTGTGACTGGACTGCTGTGATGAACGGTTATACGGTATTCAGGAGAGATAGGCAGAGCAGGTGAGGCCGAGCGTAGCACTGTATGTGAAGGAGGGGTTGGACTGTACAGCACTTGCAGTTGGGGACAACATGGCTGAGAGCCTCTGAGTAAAGAATAAGGGAAAAACTAATAAAGTGGATGTTATTGTGGGAGTCTACTATTGATCACCAGGATGATGACAGTGATGTATTGTTATTCTATTAGAAATTAAAGGAAATCTCTAGATCAGTCACCCTTTTCCTTATGGGCAACTTCAACTTCCCAGGTGTTAACTGGGACTAACACACAGCAGACATGAATAGGTCCAGAAATTTTCTGAATAATATTGAAGACAACAATTAGATACAGGTACTAAGGAAGCTAACTAGGAAAGGTACCCTCCTAAATCTGTTGTTTGTAAATTGACATAGTCTTTTGGTTGATGTGATGATTGGTGGTTGTCTTGGCCACAGTGATCGTTAAATGGTTAAGTTTAAAGTCTTTAGTGGCATGAGAAAAACTGTCAGCAGAGCTACTATCATGGATTTTGGAAGAGCAGATTTTAGGCTGCTCAAGAAACTCGGTCCCCTAGGAATTTACTTTCAAGGATCTTGGTGGCCATCAATGCTGGTCACTTTTTAAGAGCCATCTTTTAAAAACACAGGACCAGGCAATTCCCATGTGTAAAAAAGTCAAGTAAGTATGACAGAAGGCCAGTTTCACTGAACAGGGATCTCCTTCTGGAACTTAGGAGGAAAAAAGGAAGTGTATGGACTTTGGAAGGCAACACAGGAAGACTGCTGAGATGCTGTAGAGAGAGAATTCATATGGCCAAAGCTCAGCTGAAATTGAAGATGGCCAGTATTTTGTTGGAAAACAAAAAAGGATTTTTAAGTATGTTAACAGCAAAAGAGGACTGAAGAAAACACTGGGGCATTATGTGATGAGGTTGGTCACCTCACAAACAGAGGTGAAGATAAAGCAGTGATATTTAATGCCTTCTTCACCTCTGTCTCTAACACCAGTGATGGGCCCTGTGACCCTCGGAACCCTGGGTGGAGGACAACAGCTGTGGGAGTGATATGCTCCCAGTCAACTTTGAATTTGTACAAGATTTGCTGCTGCAACTGAATGTGCATAAGTCTATGGGGCCCAATGGGATCCATCCCAGAGTACTGAAAGAGTTGTCCAATGTTATTGCAGGACCTCTCTCAGTTATTTATCAATGGTCTTAGGAATGTGAAGAGGTCCAAGTCTACTGGAAGCTAGAAAATGTTATTCCCATTTTCAAGAAGGGCAGGAAAGAAGACCCTCATAATTACAAGTCTGTCAGTCTCACTTCAGTGCCTGGTAAAGTTATGAAGAAGATTATTCTGGAATAATAGGAGAGATGTCCCTGACCTCTGATCATCTTCATGGTCCTCCTCTGGATTTGGTCCAACATGTCTGTCTTGTACTGGGGGACACAGAGCTGGATGCAGTACTCCAGGTGGGGTTTCACAAGAGCAGACTAGAGGGGGAGAATCACTTCCCTCAACGTACTGGTCATGCTTCTTTTGATGCAGCCCAGGGTACAGTTGGCTTTCTGGGCTGCAAGCGTACATTGCTGGGTCATTTTGAGCTCCTCATCAACCAGCACCCCCAAGTCCTTATCCTCAGGGCTGTGCTCAATCCATTCTCCACCCAGCCTGTATTTGTGCCTGGGATTGCCCTGACCCATGTGCAGGACCTTGCACTTGGCCTTGTTGAACTTCAGGAGGTTAACGAGGGCCCACTACACAAGCCTGTCAAGGTCCCTCTGGATAGCATTCCTTCCTGCAAGCCTATCAATCAGATGCACCACTCAGCTTGGTGTCATCCACAAACTTGCTGAGATGACACTCAGTCCCACTGTCTATATCATTAATAAAGGTATTGAACTGTACTCGTCCCAATACAGGCCCCTGAGGGACACCACTTGTTACTGATCTCCATTTGGGCAATGGAGAGGTGTTCAGAAGAGATGGCAGAGGTGTTTAAAACTCCTAAGTGCCACTTCTTTAGATTTTCCTAAAAGTAACAGCTTTTAAACTATGGAACACATGATGTGGTGAATCTGTTCTGAGTAGATGGCTGAGAATGGGGAAAACAGATAAGTGGGATGGTGCATGTGTGTGCATCTGTCCATCTGCAGGTAGGCAGATGAGCTCATGATGGGAACAAAGGAGAGCAAATTTTTGGCAGCAGAAAAGCACTTCCTGGAATTTCACAATCTGTCACTTGCAAGGCAAGTCAAGATAGAGTGTTTGTAGATGACTCTGCTGACTCTCTTCTTCATAGTCAGTCAAGGGTGGAATGCCAGGGAAACAGGAAAAGAACTAGACAGGCACAGACAGCTACATTTTTTTAAAAGCATTTTGTCTAGAGATGAGAAAAGTGAGAGGCCTTGGTCTCTAAATCATCTCAAGGGCCCAAATTCCAAGGAAGGAGCAGTTAAGAACAGCTCAAAGAATATAGATAGCTGAGGAGAATGGCACAAAGATTCAAGGAAGTATTTCTAAGGTTTGTATATCCTTACTTTCTACTGTCTCCTTTGTCTGGCATTACTAAAACATGAGGTTTCTAGGGCATTCTCAAATCCTGAATCAGAATACACTATGTAGCTAAAAGATTTCCACAGGAAGAAAGCTATATTTTACTTCTAAGAAGAGTCAAAGAGGAAAGGTTTCAGCTCGTCCCCCTAGTGTGCAACTAATTTTAAAATAAAATTTTTATTTACTATAAACAGGAGAAAAATGTTATTTTGCTATCTTCATAGCCTTTTAAAATATATATCAATATATATGTTGCTATGTCTGTATGAGCAGAAGTCAAGCTTGTTAAAAGTTCAGCCCAACAGAGAGAGAATTCACAAGTTAGGGCTATTAGTATGGGAGATTCATACAGGAACATACTGCTCATTGCTATCTCCAGCTGCCACTGCAGTATTAGATATTGTTTTGTCCTTGAAATGTTCATGTCAGAACATCCTGAGACTGCCTTCATTACTGGAAGTACTTGTTGCTCTACACCATACGTCAAATTCTGTCCTGAGAGAAACCCTTGCAGCTCATTTAGATTGCGGGTGAGAGAACACATGTTACTGAGGTCAGAGCAGCCCACATTTAACATTGTACCAGGACAGTTTAAACTCATTGCCAACTTATTCTGCAACATTGGTAAGCTGGCCAGAAGCAGTCTAATGGTTAACACAGCTCTAAAATAAGACAGTTCAGGGGAAAGGATTATTCTAGAAATTAAGAGCAAATAAATTCCCCTCGCAGACTTCCTTTAGAGGGAAGTCAGCTCTAGAACAGTTGTTAAATAACTTAATTGCTCATTTAGAAAGCAGCAGAAGAAAAGAAACCTCAACTTTAAGCCATCGGGTGGTTTGTGGTGTTAAAGTACATTATGGATTCCCACACGAGTGGCATTAAGATGGAATTAAAGGGCAGAGTACGTATTGGTAAATTAAATTGCACAGATGGTGTAATTCGCCAGAAACAAGTATCAGAGACAAAGGGAAGCTACTGTTGCACTTAAAATGAAATCTTAATATATATAAAGGCAGTTGAAGCACTCAAAGAGCCTTAACTCTGCCTTATAGTGACACTGTGAGGGAGAAAAGGGAAAAAAAACACTAATGAAATGTGCCTTCAATTTCGCTTGCAAAATCTACTATATTAAATATGTTTATCATAAACATATGCGCTTTCTTTTCTCCTACAGCAAGAGAGGGCATCAACAATTTCCAACTTCTCACTGCTGCTAGATTACAGACCTGACCCTTTCTCTACTTTGGGGGACAGCTTATAAGAGCTACAAGTCTTATACAGGAGAACAACTCTTCTTCCCAGTGCTGAGTGCTAGTACTTGGCTCATGGGCATTCAACATGAAGATATCTGCATTTCTAGACTTAGTGACAATACTTTCAAGTCATGTGATTTTCAACAAACACAGGAAATTACAGACAAGCAGCTACGGGTGTCCCTGTGAAGAGACTGAAAAAAAGTGAGGCACTGGCAGCAAGGAAGCAGCCTGGGAATGTGAGTATGCCACAATGAAGGCAGGATCACAATAAGCTCTCTGCAGCTTTGTAGCACAGGCTACCAATTCAGATTTTTCTGGAGTCAAATAGATGCAAGTCTGAAATGAAGGACCAGCATCAGCTCAGCAACCTTCAAGCAATTCTGGGTACCAGAACCTGACCACTCGCCTCTAAATGCCTTGGAGAAGTTGGTCTTCATTTTTCTGAACCATGGTTCTCACCTGCAGATGGGGTTAATAGCACTCCATCTTTTGGGGAGGACTAAATTCATTAGTGTGAGGAATAAAATGCGGTGGAATAGATCAAGTAAAACCTTCCTTAAATCAAATACAAAACAAGTGCAAAAACTATGACCTCAAAAAACAGATAAGTATAGGTCAGGATTTGAGCAGCAGTCTCACACATATATGCAATAAACAACTGATGAGAGATGTGGGCACCATTTGTTAAACAATACTGCTGTGAAAAGCAGTGAAAAGAACTAATCACAATCAAAACTGAGTTTTAAGAGAAAAAAACACAAAACTCCAGTTGACAGCTGCCTGCTTTTCTAAGACGAGGCCCTTCTTTGCTAAATATGAGGGCTTTTCATGTGCATTCATTGACCTTATCAAACTGTCTAGATGAAGGGAAGAGAATATGATGATTAGCTACTGAATATGCTGAAATAGGAGTGAGAGCGAATTCTGTGTGATCTGAAATGGGTTTTCAACATTTTGAGTTTCTAATTTCATTTTCGTTTAACACATCAGAAATACAATTTGTCCTGCAAGCTGTGGTTTCAGTAATATCAATTAGCCAGCCCTAGTGCATGTGTAATTATCAAGAGATGGGCATAACCTTTGGAAGTTGGCAAGGTTTTTGTCTGCTTCTTGCACCTCTTCTGTGATACAATTATCTCTCTACAAGAGTACCTTTCACTATTAGTGATATTTATTAGTATTTTTGCAGAGTTCAACAGGAGTTCATGTAGAGAAAGTCACAGCCACAGGCACAAATCAATTTAAGCAAAAATAGAAAATGAATATTATTCTTAGTGCCTCGATGCAATAGAATTAATGGTGTATTAGCGATCACACAGATAACCAAGATCTCTGTTTGAGAAAAAGAATTTGGCTATTACCAGTTGTATTGTGTTTGTGTGGCAAGGTTTTTGTAGTGGGGGGGCTACATGGGTGGCTTCTGTGAGAAGCTGCCAGAAGTTTTCCCCATGTCTGCTGCTGGCCAAGGCCAAGCCAATCAGCGACGGTGGAAGCGCCTCTGGGATACGATATTTAAGAAGGAAAAGAAAACCTGCTGCGGAAGAGTAACAGGAGAGAGAAGAGCAGTGAGAGGATGTGAGAGAAAACAGCCCTGCAGACACCAAGGTCAGCGCAGAAGGAGGGGGAGGAGGTGCTCCAGGCGCCAGAGCAGAGATTCCCCTGCAGCCCCTGGTGCAGCCCATGGTGAGGCAGGCTGTCCCCCTGCAGCCCATGGAGGTCCACAGTGGAGTAGATCTCTGTAGCCTGTGGAGGACCCCGTGCCAGAGCGGGTGGATGCCCAAAGGAGGCTGTGACCTTGTGGAAAGCTTGAGCTGGAGCAGGTTCCTGGCAAGACCTGTGGACCCATGTGGAGAGAAGCCTGCGCTGAAGCAGGTTTGCCGGCAGAACTTGTGACCCCATGGAGGACCCATGCTGGAGCAGTCTGCTCCTGAAGGGCTGGACCCCCTAGGAAGGATGGACCCACGCTGGAGCAGTTTGTGAAGAACTGTAACCTGTAGGAAGGACTCATACTGAAGAAGTTCATGGAGGACTGTCTCCTGTGGGAGGGACCCCATGCTTAGAGCAGGGGAAAAGTGTGACGAGCGGCAGAGACAGTGTGTGATGAACTGACCCCAACCCCCATTCCCTGTCTCTCTGTGCCACTCGGTGGGAGGAGATAGAGAATTCAGGAGTAAAGTTAAGCCTGGGAAGAAGGGATGGGAGGGGGTTCCCATCTAAGATAAAGGTGGGTTTTATCCTCCTACTACTCTGATTCTGATTGGTAATAAATCAAACTAATTTCATGAAGTTGAGTGTGTTTTGCCCATGACGGTAACTGGCAAATTATCTCTCCCTGTCCTTATCTTGACCCACAAGCCTTTTGATCTATTTTTCTCTCCCTTGTCCTGTTGAAGAGGTGAGTGATAGAACAGCTTTGATGGGCACCTGGCCTCCAGCCAGGGTCAACCCATCAGCCAGTGCAGTCACCAAGGTGATAATTCCACCAGCAATCAGAATTTGCACCTGAGCCAGCATGGAAAAACCTTCCTACTTCTCCAGTAGTGAGAGACTTCCCTAAACCTTAGGTCATTCTCGGCAAAACAGTCACTGATGAAGAAGGAGGAGGAGGAGAATTGTGCTCAGTTTGTGCTATGTGCTTTGGAGAAGGAGGAGTGGGAGTCAGACAGATTTCAGGTATACACACTTTTCCTCAGGTCTGAAGCAGAATCTGTAAAGTTGGAAGCAGTGTCACAAGCTGAACTCTGAAATGAGACATTTTTACAAAAGTGTTACTGGAATTCATCTCACACAAAACCTTCAAAATACAAGCCTGGTAGCAAAACCCCCACAGTTAACTGGCCACAAATGTATGCAGGCTCCATAGTGGTACAGGTGTCATGTCACAGTCTTTTTATTCATTACCTGCTTTTACTGAAACTCTCAACATTCAACAGACCTTTCCATAAGGACTGGCTCTTGAACTTCTTCTGTTTTAGTCAAGTCCCTAGCATGGACAATGTAATACTGTGTTGGGGTCGTGAACTAGAATGACCAAGATCTGTTGAAGTCTGTAAAGTCTTCTGTTTCTATGAAGTTTTATTCCATCAGGACACATACAGGGTCTGAAAGCCTAGAAGCAGAGCACTTTACCTAGTAAACACGTACTTTTATGTCCTGTCATCCAGCTACCTTTCTCAGTTAAATGGCACCTATTTCAAAGACAGTTGAGTTTCTTTTGGCCCACCTAGTGCCAAGCAGACCACCTGTTCATGCTACCTGTTCCATTGGGTGGAGGTGACCATTGCTTCTTAAGTAACTTCCAGAGGTGTCTGTGTCTTGCCTCAGTGTCAATTACCTGATCCTCCAGAAACACTCCCCATCACAGCGAGAGATCCAATCAACAGTGTAACTGGTCCTTGGGAAAAAAAGTAATTGCTCTAGTCAGTGAATCAGCATCCAAAAAGGTTGGCTTCCCACCCAACCCAGCCCTTAATTCTATATGCTCAAGCAAACCCAGCTCTGTGTGCAACCTGTTCCTTTGGCAGCAGGTCACAAATTGTACCCTTCTTTTGTCCTTCTTGGCCTGGAATTAATCCTGGCTACATTTCTTGTAGAGTGAAGGAGACACTGCTCTGGAAGCCATACAACAGGGGAAAATAGTACCAGAAGTCACAGGCATTGTTTGCTCAAAGCCAGGATGCTAGGAATTCCACGGAAGGCAGGCTTTTCTTTTAAGACACTCTGAGTGTAGCCTGGAAAGTTACCTCAGAAACCTTCCCACAGAATGCTACTTTCCCTCTCTGTTAATGAGTAACTGACTTCTGAAGTCCAAGCAAGTTTTCCACTTGGTTTTGCTCTAATTAGTGTCGGGACTCTCAACTCCAGCAAGTATTCGCATTTCCCAGCTACTGGCTTGCATGTTTTTAAGGATCATTTGTTGTGCAGTTGCTGTCTTCATGCACAAACTGAATTAAGACAGATCTCAAGGAAGTGTGATATGTCATAAAAACTTCAAATATGTTAGGCCTGGGCTATATCACAGATGTTCTTCTGAGATCCTGAGATCAGACTGATGTTAGCAACCTCTCTGGAAAGCGAAGCAGAGCCAAAATTTGGACTGTCTTGGGAGTTAAGACCTGGAATTAAAGTCATCTTTACTTTCTCTCCCCTAGGCCTGGCAGACCCACAAAACTGGTAGTGCTTTCTCACATTAAGCCTTTTCCACATTCATATGGATGTGCAGCCAGTAGCAGGAGAGCTGATAATGAGCAAATAAATAATTAAAGGCAGCAGATGAAAATCTACAAGTCTCCTATGAAATTTGATCTCTGAATATTGATGAAGGATGTGCACTAGGCCACTTAAGAGTCTAGGACTGCAATTCTAGCTGCAAGAGTTATTTCCTCCTGTCACATGCAACTTAGAGAAGGTTTAGATTTTAAATAAATGCTGATTCTTATATTTAATTCTTTATGAATTCATAACCCTCTCCTCTCTTGAGAGGATCCCCATCAGGATTGGAAGACTAATTTGAGAAAATAAGTCCATATTATTATACATGTATTATTTTTGATTTTCAATAAAAGTGGGAAGAAAGGGTAAACATTTTGATGAAGCAATTTCTTAGAGGAGAAGAGCATTTTTTTACAATCCACTGGAAGAAGAGAGCACAGGAAAGAGCTGACATGAAACAATTCACCTAATTATTGTCTTTATTTAGCATACGGTCAGTCACATCCAATGGACCTAGTTTCAGAGATATTTGAAAGGCCTAGCAAACATCAGGGAATACTGGAAAGATAAACACAAATGTAAATTCCGGGATAATAAACTTGTGCTTACAGTCTGAGGTACCATGGCTGACATTAATGCTGTGTCAGAAAAAGTGAACAAGGAAGACAAATATGGTCCAACCTGTTTGATCTGTTATGGCAACAACAACAGAAAGCTTTATCATGCCCCTTGTTAGGCTAGAATCTGTACAAACAGTACCAGGAATTTAATGTCATAGATAAAGAAACATCTAACAAAAGGTTCTCCTATCAGTAGAAAAGCATTTGTATTTTCATAAATTTATTTACAGCCAGCACAAGATTCATCTCATATGTGCACACACTCACCTTTTGTGCATCCCAGATCCCTTAGGGTGGTTAGGTAGTCAATAAAATTCAAATACCAGAGGCACAACTGGGTGTCTTTTGTGTGGCAGTCTCAGAGCAGTCGATTTCATTGCTTGCCAAGAGGCCCTTGCTAAGAGTTGGTATGTTTAGTCAAAACTAAAATCAAGGATAATGATTTTAAAGATTTAAAACATTTATGGTGCCTTTTTTTCTCTGTCCCCTTCCAGTCTTCCTCATGGGATGAATTGGGTTTAGTATGTTAGAAAAATTGTTCTTGAGGGAGAGAAGATGAAATAGTCTTGAGTGACAGAACTAAAAAGATTGCCAAAGGGTTATCTGTAGAAACTAAGACCCAAATACAAAGGCCTGATGCAAGACCTGCTGAAGTCAGTGCAAACATTGCACTGAGGCTGTTCAAGCATGCTACTAGCAGGAACTTACTCACTCAAGGTTAGTTGCATTGAGTTGAACATAAAAAACTTGGTTTAGGATACAAGAAGAAAATGGAATATGACTTTTAAGGTGTAATTGTCCTTCATAGGACCATTACTGTTTAAGATGCCAACCCTGAAAATACAGAGAGCTCAATTTGGAAACAGGGCAGATCAGCACATTTAATTCAGCAGTCCTACAGTGAGCATTATCCTACAACGTGTCTGTATGAGCTCATACAGTGTGACAGAACTGAAGCACTATTAATCACGTAGACAGTCAGACACAGGCTGTAACTCATCAGTAGACCTGCATAATAATAACTTTATTTCCATTCCTGTTTCTCATCCTTCAGGATTCCTTCTGCCAATATTTTGCTCAGTATAAATGTTTACAGCTGAGGTAATTTCCTGAAAATAAGCTTTGTAGTGGTGACAGAACTGTAACTCTAATGATGTAGCAGACATCACTGTAATATTCTTTCAGATCAAACTGAAATTTAAATACTGACAGTAAAAAAATGTGCTATTCAGTGTTTCTTATTGTTCCTAGTCAAATAGCTTGTACTCCTAGGTAGATTTTCAATGCAGTAATCACATAAAGATTACAGACACAGCTCTCATTAAGTACACATTTAGAAGAAAAGCTTTGAGAGCTTGTCATCATGCAATCAGGAAAAAAAAATGTTATTTTCTAATACCATGAGTACTACAGTTTCTTCATCACTTGTAATTCTTTGACCTGCATGGGTTTTGTCCATGACTTCAGGAGATTTTCTTGTTTTATCAGCAATTGGTGTGCCATCTTCACCTTCTGTGAAAAGCCTGGTTTGGCAGAGACAAGCACAGCTATGGGAATCAACCCAAACAGACAACAGCAGCTGATATTTCATTTTTATTTCTGAGGCATGGTACCATGGATGGGATTTATTTGAAACTTTCTCTCCCTAAGAATGGAGTGGTTTAGTTTCAAAGATACATCAAAATTCAGCGAGGGAAGAGGTTCGTGTCTTCATCCTAAGAGAGGTGAACTAAGTCACCTTCTGCAGACTCATAAACAACTCCAGAGGGAACTTGCATTTTCTAGAGAGCTGTCCTCACAGTCTGAGGGCATCTGAGTGTCTGTGCCCAGCTGGCCTGTTCTTATGGAATTAGTCACCTTCATTCACAAGCCACTCTGCACAAGAAGGATCATCTCCCTCCCTTGTCTCCTTCTCAGCATCATAGGTATCTATATGCTCACATGCAACGTTTTACCTCACATCCTCCAAACAGCACACACAGCACATACAGTACACACACACACCCAAAACCTGTTTCCTGCAGACTTCTTTGTGGGGACAGGGAGTGAGGTCCCCTCAGAAAGTAGTGGATTGGTAGGTATGGTTGGCATTAGAGTTTTTACAGCATATATGCAGGATGTGACTGTCCTCAGAGACCAATCTTCCAATTACATTTGCAAGGGAGCAGTTTAACCTTCCCATTGAAGTCAGTTTAAGTATGAACCTGTAATCAAGGTTCAACACTCATGGAATTTAAAGATTTCTGCCATTCACAAATTCCTGTGATACAGAAATATCAGAAAGATGGACAGGAGCATTCTGACTGTCTGTCTCCCACTCTGAAATCATGACAGAGCTGGCTTTACCTAAGACATTCCCCTGAAAGATACGTATCTAGCTTGCTCTCCAGCAAGACTTTCATCATCCTTTCACTGCTCCATCCCAGTACTTCACTGTCTTTGCTGTAGAATATTTTCCTGAGGTCTAGTTTCTCTTGTTGCAACTTAATCCATTCTTCATAATTTTTAGGAAATCACAGTATTTCAGATGGAATTCCTACCTGTGATTTTGGGCAAGCTGTCTTGGCTAAATCCACTGAGGAAAAATAGATGACTTTGGCTCTAAGACCATTTAGTTATTCCATTTGGACTGGGTCAGTCATAATGGAGCAGGAGCTTTTGGATTAGTAGGCAGGACGTAATGATGTAAATATGTGTGTCAAGTGTCAGCCTTGTTTTATATTTGTAAGAGTTTTTAGATTCTGAAATAGGGGTTTGGTTGTTTGGGGTTTTTTTAATTGTTCTTAATCAGAAAGCTATGGCAATTACATATCATATAGAGAGACAATGCTAGTTTTATTTAGTACAAAGGCATCACACATAATTTTCTTAACATGAATCAGGTTTTTAGTTATGCCATTATGTCAAGTTGTGTTTGAACAGAAATTGAAATTAATTAGCAGTCTGCAACGGCTTTTAAAATTCTGCTTTTATTTATATTGTCTGCCTTAAGTATGTTGAATGTGCAAAGAGAAGAAAGTTAATCAGCACAGATTTTGCAACCTGAAATTGATTTTTTAAACAAAATAAACACAATGAACAAGCCAATGGGTTTAATTGCCTAGTTGCAATCACCATGGCTTTCAAGATCTCAAATTAAGTTCCCAGTTATATTACACAGGACAAAATACATTCTCCTGCTCTTTCTGTGAACTTCAACCAGCTTCAACTCCCAGTAAACCACTCACTGAAATCAGTTTGGTAAATAAAGGAAAACCACAAGGCCATTCTAGCTGCAGTATGTACGTCGGTGTCAGGCTGAGTCTGCCTTCCCATACAAATATGGCTAGGTTTTTCACCAGAGGCTTTCACAGACCAGGTTTAGCCAGTGTTTTGTCCCTGAAAATACACAATAGAGGCAAATCATTACAGAAAATGCTAGCAAAGGTAGTTACCTCCAGAGTTCATCATAATACAAAATTTATTTTCAATGAATGAGTTTTTCTATATATATATTCGGTAGTTGCATTTAAATTTCCAGAAAAATTGCATTCACTTGGAGCTACAAAGTAGCCTGAGGAAGATAACAGAGACATCTGCTCTTCAGGCAGGAATACCCATCTTTCTCTGATACATAGAGATTACACAGAGCAGCAGACCTTAGATGAGGTATCCAAACCAGACTGTACAGTGATAGGTCATTTTTCTGGTACCTTTGTTTTTCTCTGTAGCTGTACATAGCTGTACATAGCTGTACATAGCTATACCATGAAGTCATGATACCTTTTTAGAAACCTTCTAACTACCAGAGCCAGAATCCACAGAGTCCTTACAAAATTCTCACCTTGGTTCATGTGTTTTCCTGTGGCCATTTTATTTTCTCATTCCACTAACACCATCTACACGTCTCTTTCAGGTTGTCTCGATATTTAGCCAAGAGAAACGCAGCTGTTTTCAGTTTCCAAGTGACCTTGTAAGAACCATTAGCTAGTCATGCAAGAGAGAACATAAAAGGACATCTGAACAGCCTTAGGGTTTCTTGACACAGAAGGCCAAAAATAGACACACTTCTTTTTCTCAATATCTGCACTTCCAAACTTGTTAACATGACTGTGTATTTCAGGAAAAAACAACCTTCAGCTACAGGACCCCTCCATATCCTGCATACCTTTAGCAACTCAGGGAAGGAGTTCCCTCCAGAAATTTGTGAGGTCTGGGTTCATAAGACTGGATGTTCTGTAAAGGATCCAGCTTCATGCCTACCACACCAGCCCTGGGTATGAACAATGTGTCTCCCCATGCAGAAACGGAACTGTTACCCAGCTGTGAAAAGTTGCCAGCTTTGCTGCTTTGCAAGATTGCCTGTCACAACAGCATCAAAGCAGGATGTATTGCAATGCCATAAGCCTTTCAGCTCTGGTGATACCACTCAAGAGGCAAGCTCAAGTTCACTGAGTCCTCTAGCCCTGCAACACACCTTTACATTTTTTCTTGCAAATGTCCTGAGAGATGATAGGCTATGGAGAAGATACTTTCTCCGATGTTCTCCAACCTCTAAACGCCCTGAAAGCATGGGGCATATATGTTGTAGAAAAGCCAGGCCTGTTACTGCTGTCCGCACTACATACAGGTCATCCTAAGGCCCTTGTTAATGAGCAGTGTAGAACAAAGCCCTCTTCTCCCACAATGCAGCCTATGCATAACCTTCTGCTCACACTTCATCACCACCTTGGATACATCCAGCATAAAAAACTGGCCTGTAAACAAGCCTAGCCTCAAATAAAAAAGATCATATGGCCATGAATAATCCATGTGCATGTTGTTACAAGATACAGTTTGTAATTTAGAGTCATCTCTCCCTAATATTTAGGATACAGTTATCTCTTCAAAGCCACAGACATCCAGTGTCTGTGTTAGATAATGAACTAACCTTCAGAACAAGAAAACATACAGGCAGCACCTAAAGAAACAAGAAACCAACCATATCCTTGGCAACAGAAATTGGTCTTCTAGATCAGGTCTGGTCTTGGGTTTCTATTCAAAGGCAAAGCATGCATGCATATGAGCACACACACACACATGCATAGATACAGGTTTAGAAATACATACAGGCTTAGATGACAGGAAAGTAAAGATGAATATATAGGTAAGTAGATAGTTGGGCAGGTAGATGGATAGACAGACAGAAGGATAGATAGACATAAAGTTACACAAGGGCAACACACCACACACATACTGCTTCCTCTTTGTAGAAGACATCACCTGAAAATCTACAGGCTCTCACAGTTTGAGAAGATTGCCTTGAGCCTTGAGAAAATTGCAATTGAGAAATTGCGATTGTCTTGGAATTTTTGGAATCTTTGCAATTCCAAGGGATTTCTCTTCTCAAGGAAGGTACGAAGGGAGACAGAGTGCCACATCATCCTTAGACAACCAATACACTTCTCCTATAATATGGATAAAGTCAGTTCAGCAGACATTTCAGAAAAATGCTTTCCTACTTATTGTAATGCTGGAGGGTTGGTACATTAAAATATCCTTTTCTGGGCAACTCTGAATTCTTCTAGATTGCATCCTAAAAGAAAGAAAGAGGAAACATTAACATATAGAGCTACAAATTCTGATTTGTTTCAATGTGAGTCAGAGGTTTTCTGCAACAGTGATTTTCCCTATAAACAGAAAATTTTGGTTTGGTTCCACTACTGGCAAGAATTGTAGCAGATTCAAAGTATCACAGAGAGCCGTGCATAGCAAGTGTGTTGAATTTCTGTGAAACAAACACCAACTCCCTATGATATTGTTCGTACTTAGTGCACCAGGGCTTGACTTTATGGTTAAAAAGATAGAATGAAGAATCTCAAAGCTTTTTTTTTTTTTTTTTAACTGCAGGCAAAATCTTCAATGCAGGGGTGGCAAATAAATGAGTGCACTTTTTTATAAAAAAAAAAAAGTCCTTGGCAGAAGGAATTGACTTTTGTGAAGTTGTCCTTTTACAGATTTCAGAAAGGGAAAATGATGCTTTCTTCTTTGATTTTGGTCAGAGACAAGTCAGATTTTTACTTTCAAATCCTGAAAAACACTTTACAAGGCATTTAGGAAGAATAAGCATCTTGCAGGTTGCATTTAACATTGTAGGCCAGCTCTGATAAGGGTTTTCTTTGCAGTTTGTTCTCCGCATTGGCTCACATTTATGTCAAGTAGCAATTTTCAAGGTCTTTCAGTACTGTGAGAAATTCAGTGCTAGTGGAAGCTTTTTAGAAGTTTACTAGGTTATTTATTTTTCATTGTCAGCTTTAGAAACACGGTGAAGTTTTCCATGTTGACAAGTCTATCCTGACCTCAAGTCACCACTCTTCTGGAGGCACTAATAATGATCAATAAACTAGAAGGCCAACACATTTTATGCATTATGTACTCTGTTGATGATCTGTTAAAATCTCTTATTAGAGAGTCAGAATGCATTTGAACTTTTAAAATTATGACATTTTTTAAAAAACTATAAGAGGCTGATTCTCAGGTTTTTTTCCATCACAGTGAAAAAAACTCAGCATAGTTATTCAGAAAACATTGTATTTTCCTATCAACTATCAAAAAAAAAAAAAACCCACCACATGTTTTCTGTTTATGTAGGGTTCCAAGCAACAAGCAAATGTTCTGTTTTGATTTATCCAGCCAAAATTTTCTTGTCTGAGCCAGTACTGTTTGCTCTGTTTATTTATATTTGAGTACGGCAATTCTTTGGACCTTTAGTTCGCTTGCAGCTTGTGGTTCTACCTTATCTCTGTTACACTTTCTGATTTGGGTTCCCTGCCTGGATTATGGATACCTCAGTCTGATAAAAGGTTGCTACTTATCTTGGGAATCTTTATTTACAAAATTACAGAAAGTGGTGTTTAGGCAACATTGCTCAGAGAAGAGTCTGACAGTATGAGTATTATATTTATTCTGTGTTCAAATCAATAAATATTTCAGCAATTCTAAAATGGAATGCTGAGAATCTCCTTTTTAAACAGAGTCAAAATATTTTGACCCATCACTCTCATTTGCTGTAGAATGATATTTCACAACATTGATATTTCCCACAGAATTGACTTTTATAGAAAAATTTAGGTTAAGAGAGACTTCTAGAATTCCCAGTCCTGCTCTTCTTCTCAAAGCAGAGTCAACTAGATCAGCTTGCCAAGGGTCTTCTCCAGTGAAAGGTTGAGTTATCTCCAAGGATATATAGATCTCCCCACCTCTCTTGTCCCTGTTCCAGGGCTGCACAGCTGTCAGGGGAAAGAAGTTTTTCCATATGTCAGGTGAGAATTTCCTTTGTTCAATCTATGGTCAATACAACACTAGTTACTGGCCTCAAACGAGATTTCATGCCACCAATCACCACCCTTTGGGCCCGGCCATTCAGCCAGTTTTCAGTCCACCTCATTGTCTGCTCATCCAGCTCTTACTTCATCAACTTCTCTATGAGGATCTTATGGGATGCAGTATCAAAAACCTTACTGAACTCTAGGTAGATAATGTGCACTGCTCCTGATGATGTTCTTGTCCTTCATGTGCCTGAAAATGATTTCCAAGATTAGTTACTCCAACACCTTTCCAGGGACCAAAGTGAGAGAGTGAAAAACTCTTCCCTGAGTCCTCCTTGTCCTCTTGAAGATAGCAGTGACATTAGCTTTCCTGCTGTCTTTGGGCACTTCTCCCATTCGCCATGAATGATTAAAGACTATCAAAAGTGGCCTTTCAGTGATGTCAGTCAGCTTCCTCATTGCTTGTGGGTGCATCAGGGCCCATGGACTTCTGCATATCCAGTTGTATGCCTAAGTATTTCCTGACCTGATCACCAAGGTATGTCTTCCTTGCTCAAGATTTTCCCCCTGGTCTCTGGGGCCCGGAATCCCTTAAGGCCAGTCTTTCTAGTGAAGACTGAGGCAAAGAAGGCATTGCATACCTCAGGTTTTGCAATGTCCCATGTCAGCAGAGCTCCCACCTCATTTAGCAGTGGGCCCACATTTTCACTAACCTTTCTTTTGTCACTGTGTACTTATAGAAGCCCTTACAGAAACCCCAGTCTGGATCCTGAATGTATCATTCCTTGGTTAATTATGTGTGGTTAATAAATCAATAAACCACTTGGGTCTCAATTTGATTAAAATTGAAAGAATTGATCAGTTTGCCCTTGAGATATCTGTCTAGGTAGGTGTAGCAGCAATAAGAGCTCGCCTTCACACCCTCATTCCTAGGCTGAACAAGGGCTCTTCTCCCCTTCTGTCTTCAGACAACTCTCCAAGCATGTCCTCATCTCAATTCCCTCCACTGACTTGCCATAGGAATTATGAGATGTCTTCCTACGTTTCTACTGTTTTCCAGCTAGCATTTACTAATGGAGATCTGTCTCTGTACCTGGACACCCATGTTACCAACCCCCCATATTATGTGCGTACAATTTTAAGTCCTGGGAATATGCAAATGCTGGCAGAGCATATTAGCACTCCTGAGTACTTCAGTATCTGATCATTATTTTTGCCACTCCCTAGGAAGTGGAGTGCTTAGCACTTCTTGTGTCAGAGAGGCAATTTTATTCTTAATAAGGTTGAAGTCTTAAAATGTATTTTACTCTGTCAAAATGTGGGTTATAACAGACACATGCGCCAACTGGGAACAAACACAAAAGAAAGCACATAAACAAGACATAGATTATGAAGAAGATATTTTAACTGTTTAAGTGCCTCACCCTAAGCTTATTCCTGTATCATCTTGCTACTACTAGAGAGCCTTCCATCCCTCCTCCATGAGCAGGAGTGGTAGGAATCACAAAGCTCTACCTGTTTGCTCTTTGCCAGGCCATAATAACCCTTCTTATTTTCAATTCCCTGCAAAGGTTTAACTTTGTGGTGCTGGTGACAGGTATGGGATGTCACATGGCAATTCATACAATTCTACTTCTTCCTTTTTTCCTTGTTAAAGTTTCTTCATTAGTGCATTCACTGTATCCTCATAATTGTTTTTCTTCCCAGCCATTGCTGTTTGCTGGATTCTCTTGTAAGGATCTCTGAAGACACAGTATCAAAACATGATTTATGACAAAGAAACAAAACCATCCTTCTATAAATCACCCGATTTAACTTGCAGACATTTTGCAAGCATTCTTTAAAGAGCTTTCAGAAACTAAACTATGGTGTGCTCAGGAAAATATGTCATACCTTCTCCTGCTTTGTATTTTCTATGTCTTGGTAGTGTTCTTGTGAAGGTGGACAGCTAGAAGCTGAACCATGGAAATGATCATAAAAACAGTGTTTGCAGGTGCTGACTGTTTCTCCATAGGTACAAGTTAAACTGTCCAGGATGTAAAGAGCTGCCAACCAAATCTGATGAGGGTACTGAAGGAATTGTACAAGCAGTCCTGTAAAACACTGAGTGTAGGTGTAAGCTCAAGGCCACAAGGACCAGTTCTGATAAAAAGAACATGGTAAGATCTTTGAAATCAAGGCCTTTGTAATAGACTGAGTACATGTACATCTGATAAGTCAGCCTGTGCTACTTTGTTTATTACAGATTTGTTCTTACTAAAAAAATGTACTTCTCAGAGCTGTCCAAAGAGTCAGAAACAGGCACAATTTTCCTGTCTTGGCTTTCATGGTTTTTCTCCAAAATATCCATGGCATTTGACACTTGGCAGATATTTAATCTGCTAATCTGTGCATGCCCAAAGAAAGAAGTTTTTGAGTTGGAGGGGGAAATGAGGCTGGAAGCCATGCTTTGTGGAAAATACTGCCTGAACGCTTCAGCAAAAATCTGGGAAACTGCACAAAAAGACTACAAAGTGAAGGAGAACAGCAACTACAAAAGCTGTGCTCACCATCATAATAAAACTAAAAATATTCATTGTCCTAAATCCAATGCCCAGCCCCTGTAATGAAAAACTCAAAGCAATAGAGACTTTCATGGGAGCAAGCTGGGGTAGAGCAATGTCACTGACATCAGAGCAATCAGGTGGAATCTGATCCAGTATAGCAGGGACTGAAGTGAGCAGGAAATCAGATTTTCCAAAAATGTAGTACAATCTTTCCCCCTGGCACAAACCAGGATGGGTTAGAGATATAGCTGGAACAACTCTGTGCAGTCATTTTGTATTGACCACAAGCAATCTAGGTCAAAAAACATTTTCAAAACCAACTACAGGACAATGTCGAAGACCTTTCACACCAGGCATCACTTAGAAAGATGTTAAGCCTTTTCCTGTGAATGCTAAGCTCTTATGAGTCACTCTTGAAAAGATGGTATGAGGAACTTCAGTGAAATGAGCAAAGTTCAAAGGAGGAGGAAACTGTCTGTCCCCTTACCTGAAGCTTCTGTTCAAAGTCTAATGGGAAATATCCTTGAAATTATTTTTATTTCTATACAAAGTCTTGATCTACAGAAATCACAAAGGAAAATATTCCTCAGTTTTAATCAAGTCAGTGATTTCCTTCACCCTTCCTCACAAATGACTTAACACTGTTTAGCATCTAAGCAGACTGCTCTTATGCTATCCCTCACATCAGCTAAGGCACTAGCAGGGCAAGGCAAAAAGGGCAACAGCACAACAGCAGAAGGACTACTGTGCTCTATTTGCTTTTGTAACAGCTGCACCTACAAGTATCACTAGAACAAACTCGCATAATATGTATGCTCTGTCTTCTAATGACAAAACAGAGGGCAAAGGCAGATCCAGCCACAAGACATGAAAAGTTTACAGCTGAATTGCTTAAACTGAACAGCAGTCTGGGACTTTTGGTGTAGAACCAGAGGTGTTTGCTCTCTTAAAGACAAGTAGACCATATTCTTATCAGCCAGTTCATGCAGGGATCTGAGTTAGAGGAGGAAAGGATATGAACTCCTATGTAAAATCTAGAGTTACCTCATTAAAAACAGCAGTTACTATTTTATTAAGAAGGCTAATAACAGGTTAGAGGAAAAATATCATCCCTTCCCTAAGTCACCAATAGTCCTGGCAGTGTCACCAAAATCGGGAAGAATGAACCTCATAACACCAATGTAGTGTTAGAAGGCAGGCATTCTTTATTCACGGCACCGGATGCACGGGGGATTGCTCCACCTAACGTGAATACCATCAAGCAGCAACTTGTCCGTTTATATGTAGCAAAGTATTACATATGTATGAATTTTTCTGATATGCCTATACATATGCATAACCTGTCTCCGCTTTGTATTAAAATTAGCTTCAGGAGGTCATTTCCATAAGTCCCTCCCCACTGCGCCTGCTCAGTGCCTCCTGGTGGTGGTCGTCGGGGGTCGTGGGGATGAAGGCCGATGGCTCCTCTTCATCACCGCTAGTAACCCCTTGTTCTTGCGCAGGCTCAGTTGCTCCTTGGCTCTTGCCCAAACTGCAGGGTTGGTGTAGACCAGCTCTTGAGGTAAACACCTGGTTCTTATCAAAAAACTGTCCTTTGTAAGGAGCCACAAATCTTTCTATATCAATTAGTTCTCATTCCTTCTAGTCTGGCAACCTTGGCAAACCGTTATTATCTTTTTGCTTCATCCCCTCCCAATTCTTCCCGTCCTTGAAAAGGGTTCTAAATTCACTAAGTAACTATACTACAGACTTTAAGAAGAACAAAAAATCCAAGCTAGACACTACTGACTTTAACAAAGCAACTGCAAGCTAGACAAAACTAATAACAAAGCAACAGCAAACTAGACAATACTAATTTTAGCAAGGTAACAGCAAGCTAGACAATAAGGCCTAAATCTTATACATGTAAGCCGTTTTACATTTGGGGTCTTTTTGACCCTTAGGGTATCAGCAGCAGCACAGCTATGAGCATGATGAAAGTTAAAAAGGGCTCCCACACATGCTGCTGTTTAGCAGAGTTCATGTGTTGTTTGTGCTTGTGCGAAGTAGTAATGTAGATCTTTCCCTGAGCAAGGAGCTTGGGATCCCAGCTGGCATCCTGGCAGCAGGAGAGAAAACAGGAAGAACTGTGAAGGAGCTTAGTGAGGACAGGTTTGACCAGTCATCCAGCTTGGCAAGTGGTAACATAACTTCACCATACACCAGCTATTTTCCCATGTAGAGCTTTCTGTAGATGACTGGATTTCTACTGTTTCTTTTGCCTTCTGATTTCCAACCCAGAGAATCTTCTTGTAATTTAGTTCAGACTTTCTTACTGTTCTCTGGTGTTTCTACAGTGGAATTATCACTGGCCAATCCTTTCTGTTAAGTCTTGTAAGTTAGCATGTCCAGTTTTGCAGCCCTTAGTGCACTCCTTGATTAATGTAAGACTCGATCTAGCCCATAAAGAGACATCTTTACAGACGTAGCTGGAAAGTGAATAGGTTACGTTTGTAGCAGACTGCCTACAATCCCATTTCATTTGGGGTCCTCGTGGCCTGCTTTCTGCTCCCACCTTTCTCTTTTGCATAGCTGACTATATTTTCTCCTTCTACTCCTATGCCTTTCTGCCTCATACTGTGATGCCCAGGCAGCTCTCCTACTTCTTTTTTTCCACCTTCACAGTCAGCATATATGGGTTTTAAATACCTCTGATTCATGAAGATGTTTGTGGTTGCTGGTACTAACACTGTATGAAGGGATATGGACAAAGATCATTAGAAAAGCCAAAAGAGAGGTTCAACACAACTCTGGGTGTTTCTACACAGAATGCAGACTTTTCCCTAGCCCAGTTCAGTCATATGCTGCTAGCAAATCACCTTGTCTGTAAAGCAGAAGGGTAGGAAAGCAGAATGTCCTCTCAGCAGCAGAGCTGTGGTTACAGACTGTGAAGGACAAGCAAAGGGACACAGAGAAGAGGAAAAAGGCTACAATTTGGCAGGATGTTTTCCAACAAAATCATTTTGAATCCAGAAGTGTCACAAGTGCCAGAAGAAAAATATGATGTACAGATATGTCATTTCAGGGAGAGCAATAAATAATCTTAAATGGAAATCTAGAAAAAGCCTTTGTATGAGTGCAAAATGTTCATTTTGACCATTTTGAGACTAAGAAACTGACATTTCTAACTTGGACTTCTTATTGCAGAATCTTGTGTGACATTTCTGAAAGGTCAAAAATGAAGCTTAATTCACTTTTTTTGCAGTGGTATCTATATTGCTGGATGAGAGAGGAAGAGTCTCTGTCATGAAAAATGTTAGTTGCTTATGGTGAGTTGAGCACTAAGAACAATTAATAGGAACATAATGAAGCAGAGAAGGATTTTCATGAATGCGCTAAATCTCAATTTTTTAAAGTTCTTGATCCATTTTGTTACAGAAATCAAACATAAAAAGAAATAAATTATTCTTTCTCACTCAAACAGGCCACAGATTCAATTCCTTTCCAGCATCCATAGCAAAGACAGTATCTAGGAAAAAGAATTGCAGTGAATATGTGTTTTACAAAGCATTGAAGACCGGACAATGAGAGGAAGACTATGAAATGATTGGAGATTTCATGTGGGTCCACAACAGGGTCATCCCACCACATTGGAGGAATCAATTAAAGAAAATTCTTTTATGACCCCCAGTCTTTCTGCCTGGCAGGACAGGTGTTAGAGACACCACAGAGAGAAATTATATCTCAGTAAAAAGGGAAAAAAATGTTTGACCCCTCATTATTACCATCAACATCATCATCATTATAATGATTATCATTATCTTCATCTGAAACTAAAATCTTCCTGGACAAGTATGGAGCTGAGGTTTTTTGGCTTGAACCTTTGAATTTCTTCTGTTCTTTCCTGGTGTTGGAAAAACTCAACATCAGACCATGATTCGCAAGATTATTCTGAGAAGCAGCTTCCACATACCTATACAGTTTTCAGCCTCCTGGCAATTCCACTTGATGTGCAAGACTGAGTAATGATGGAAAAGCTGACAGATCTCACTGTTTCCACTGCATTCTTTCTTTGCTCTACAGCCAAATCAAACCTGGAGGAAGGTTACCCTTTTTCAGCTGATTGTTTCTGAGGAAAGAGAAGCAGATCCATTCTCTGTACTTTGAGGACAGAAGTATCATAATACCACTGTTCCTAATTGGATGAAGATTATTCCCTGTTCTACTGCAGTAGCAAATACCCACATGGCTCTCAAAGAGACTGGATCCACAGTATTGAGAGAACCTGATATAAAAAATTAAATAGTAAGTCTGCATCCTGAAGTTGTTTATAGCATCCAAAGTTGGCAGAAAACAGACAATCCTTTCTAATATCTGATCAAACTACATGGCCACGATACATTAAACATAGAAAAGGAATGTACTGTAGCAAATATTAATGTCCTGACACCACCCAGTTGTGAACACAAAATCAGTTTTCCTGAGTCAAGTTAAAAGTCTCCTGTGTACCCTGTCCCTAGTTGCAGCCTACAACAAATGTGTAAGTGAAGTGCAAAATGACTTTTCATTATACATCCTCAACTTCCACCAAAAGCAGCCTTAAAAACTTCCTGCACCAAGATATCTGGGCTGTCATTGTATCTTCACTTGTTAAAGTACCCAGGAATAAACAGATGCTTCACTGTAGCATTTAATTCCTTTCCGAGACCACTTTCAATTCTGACAAAATCCTGTGGTGGTGAGTTCCACAACTGAAGTATGAATTAAAATAGTTCACTAGGCACAGGTGGCTTCCATTTAACAGAAACAGAGAAAAAAGAAAGTAGATGAAATACAAGGAAGAAAGAATTTGATGGCTTAACCATGACCTTAATAATGCTAATTGTAGTTCGTAGAAACTAACTGCGTATTTCCATGTTCAATTCAGTTAAATTTCTGCTGTGTCTTTATAACAGTCTTCCAAGCCTGTGAAAAGTAATGAGCTCTGTATCAATAACTCAGGTTTTGATGAGATGAAAAACACTTTTTAAAAACTGGTTTAGTCAGTCTGAGATTAATTGTATGGGAGGCAAACCAAAGAAGTTCAATTTGGGCCTAAATGATTTTCTGTGTGTCCTAAAAAAAAGGGCTTTAATGCATTTTAAGCATTTTTAATTTTTTTTTTAGCATGTTACAGGGTAACATTTTGTTTTGAGCAACATCAGTACCAATAATGTTGCATCGTGCCCTTTTATTAATCTTTCATCAATTTGCTTCCTGTTGAAAATGAGACCATAAAAAACCTACATTTTTGAAGACCCTCAAAATTAATATTTTCTCCACAGTTAAAAAAAAATCACTTAAAATTTAATCTAGTTTATAGTTCTTCTTCTCTGGTGTGAGGAGCCACCCTTTCTTTTTTATTGCCTTACATAATGTTGTGCTAACAAAGCATGGTTGGAAAAAGTTCTTTCCACATGATCCTTTCTTTCTCTTTCTCCAGGTTTGTCTAAGTGTTTTGCTGGTTTCTTTTATGGTTTGCAAATAGCTGAGCCTGCTTCCCTGTCCATTTTGCATTTCTTGCAGACCTAAGACCTAATATGTTCTTTCCTTACCTTGGGGTCTAGTATTGCTTGAGAGGCCTCCAAGTTTTTGTGCTAGATTATGGGGAGAAACCAGTCTGGATCTTGCCATCACATAAGAGACTTTCCCTTTACAAAATTCCAGGATGTCTCATTTAAAAATCAGTGACCACCAGTCCTAGACCAAAACATATCACAAAGATAGGCCAATGAAAAGTGCTCCTTGATGTGCATCCCATCCGGCACTAGTAATCAGCCACTGAAGTAATTCATTGCTTGTATGTAAAATTCACACACAGGACAGCTGTCAGGAAGAGCAAAATCCCATTCTCTTTTGATACCAATTGGCAGTTCACTCAGTCCACAAAGCGAATGGTTTGGTTGGTTTTCCTCACCCTGCTTCCAAGACCTCAGCAAGCCCAGAGAAGGCAGCTGCCAGGTAGGGTGTTCTCCTTCTCATCTTCTCTTTTTTTGGAGGTGTAGTAGGAGGAAAATAATATTAAGCAACTTTTCTCCTGGAGGAAACCCAGTCAGGTCTCATCTGGTTATACTCTAGGCCTCACACTTCTCAAAGACAAGCTGTCATCCTGGAAAAGTTCACTATGTTCACCAACAGTGTTGTGTGAACCAGCTCCGAGGAGAATCACAGTTTCTTACATGTCTTACTTGACAGAAAGATCTCTTTGTAGCTTCAAGTACTTCAAAATATTGGCACCCCAAGGCAGAATCAAGAGCAGAGCCTTGAGCACGTCTGCCTCAAAGCAGAACAATTAATACTGTTGTGACACTAATGCTAGAGAACTTGCTCACAGTGGTGCCTTATTCAGTGTCAGGAGTAGATTTACATGTCATTGTCCTTCCTGTTGTTAAAGCCCAAAATACTTTAGTAAATACAGTAACAATGCAGAGAGGGAAGGTGGGGTCTTCTGCAGAGCTGCTTAGAACACTCATTTGCTCTCTAGAGAGCCTGCTGAGGCATTCCTTCTGAGTCTTCTCCATGAAAACAGGACCAGGAAGCAAATTTCAAATGGCAGTTCTGCTGGATGTCTGCCCTGCAAACCAACAGCTCCAAACTTGAGCTCCCAGCTCAAAGATCTGGAACACCATCCTGAAGACTGCAGACCCCAGAGCTCTCTGCATCCTGTGCATGTGCCCAGGCCAGACGTGACACTCTCCAGTCACCTCCATGGGCTTTCAGGAGCTGGTAGGCAAAGCCCCTTCTCCGGGGCTGTCTAGCAGAATTAGCACCAGTAAACCAGGCCCACAGATAGGTTCCAAAGGCCAGAAACAGGAACATCACAACAAGCTGCCAGAAAAAATGACATGACAGGAGCTAAACTGTGTCTGCCAGCCTTCCTGCTCGGGGTACAGAATGTTCAGTGGCAGTCATTTGCCTGTGGTAGGGCAGATGGTATGTACGTAACAGGGTCTGAAGGACTGTGGGAAATGCACCATAACAAAGATTGAGTCCTCTCTGTTTTGGAATGAGGGGAGACTCTGTGTATATGAACTAGGCTACAGGCCTTAGAGACAGGCATTTTTTATTTAGAGACATAGTCTAAAGCTCCTTCAGAAAAGCAGAGCTGTCCTTTAATGGAAAATACATGCAGAACAGTTGGAAATGTCTGTTGGAAATTGTCTCTAAGACATTGAAAACTTTTTGGAATAAATTGTTTTCCATGACAGATGGGTGTCCTACTGGAGGAGTGGTTTGGGAGTAGCAATGGCTAAAGTAATACACCTGATGTGTCAGGGGTTTGCCTGTATTAAATAAAAGGGAAGAGATAAGAAACTATCAGAATAAAAATCAAAAGTACTGATAAATCAGAGGAAACATGCAGTTGGGAGTTTAAAAACAAGTGCTACTCAACCCAACTGTGAGTAATAATTTTGTCACTGCAGTAATTTGAGTTACTCAAACTTGGGAAACAGAGGTTTGGGGTTTGTTTGTTTCAACACTGCAAAAATCACCAGCAGAAAAAGAAACTGCCAAATCCACCATCTCATCTTTTCAGACTCAGCTGGCAACTTTGGATACCCAAGCGATATATCAGTGAAAAATGCAGAAAATCTTTCAATTCAATGCTTTGGACTCTTGAGTCTTTGCAGGGCTGAATGATCTATTTCTTACAGACAGCTGTGGGTTAGCCACATAATGGGACAGCAGGTGGAAGTCAGTCTGTACATAACCTCTCTGCAGTGCATGGTGTATATATTTCCAGTAGGATATCCAATCCAATTTTGGAGTTCCAGCCCTGGCTCAGAGCTTGGCCAACAACTTACACCACCTGAAAATCAGGCAGCCCTGAAGGATCCCTGAAAATTGTTGGTGCAAGGGCACTTGGAGTCCCAAAGATGATAGAAGACTCTTCCCTGGGCCAAGGGGTGAAACAGACCCTTCAGGAAATATCAAATAAATGTGTCCTTACCAGGACAGACAGATAGGTACCGCTGGTACGCTTAAGCCTGTGGAAAACAGAATGCAATTCCCCATGAAGGCCTAGACATCTGCACTGAGGAGTCTGCTTGCTTTGGTTTACAGGAAGAACTAAACGCCAAGGTATTCCCAGGGTCACGTGTTGATAGCAGCACCTTGCGTCAGGTATCATTGCTCAGCTTCACATCAAAATAGTCAGCTGTCACACAGTAAAAGGCATCCTCCACAGCTCTCTCCCTTGCTTCTCTTCCTCTTCCCCACCTCTCTTCCCTGCTTTCTTCATTTTCCTCCTCCTCATTGCCTTTGCATGCCGGTTTTATGCTTTGCTCCAACTCCTGCCCAAACTCCACACCATTCCCCAACAACACAATTTTAGCCTCAGCTCTCCAGCATCAGCCAAGGAACAGGTTGAAAAGGCTTAAATTTTTGCTTGATATTGGACCCAAATCACAGCTTTTTAAAGCTGTTCTACATTTTTTTCCATCCAGAATTATAGCAAGAAAAATCCGAGAGTCGATTATTTTCATTAAATACTAAATATTCCCTCTGCCTGTTTCTCTAAAAGGTAAGACATCTCCAATATTCTTCTATTATTCTCTCCCTTTGTTGAAACTCCACCTTGCCAAAGATCTAATTAAGCTGTAAGCTATTTTGGGCTGACAGAAGTGCAGTAGACTTATTAATCCTGTTGAGTTCTCCTCAGTCTAATTAGTCTCTCCATACACTTCTTTCTAGTATTTCCAATTGCATTTGGAAGTTTATGTTTTGAAAACCCTTCCACAGAACAAAGGGGAAATTTTGACTTGTCTACCCTAAGGCCATGAGTTTAATTAAACTCGTCAGGTATTGAAGTTGCTATTTAAACAATATTTTCCTCCTTCATTTACAGAAGTATTTCCAGTTAACCGTTTTGAAATGCCTGAACTTCTCAATAATTTTTACAACAAACAGGTCTATTTGTATGTGACGAGGAGTCTCCATAATCTTAGAGCAGTTTCATAACTAAATGCTTTATCTGGAGCTTTCCAGGGAAAAAAAAAAGGGTCTGTTTTGACTTTCTTTATATTACAAAGCATATTGGGTGCAGGTGTCCAGGTTCTGGCAGCCGGGGGCTGCAGGGTGGTCACTGTGATGAGAGGCCGGGGCTGCCCTGTGCTGGATTCGGACACTTCCAACCAACTCCAACAGACCCAATGCAGGACACAGGGTGAAGGAGCAAAGGTGAGACAGGGAAGGAGGGGAGGAAAAGTGTTTTCCCTAAGCTCTTAAATGCTTGTTTATTTTTTTTTTCCCCCAATACTCAAATCAATATTTGCATAATTATATATATACACACACACAATTCTACAATAGTAATTTTATAATTTTATGCAACTATATATAAATATGTAAATGTATAATGTATGTGCTTTAAAAATTATATATAAGAAATTGTATTTTTTTCTAAAATATAAATAAATTATTTATATTTTATAAAGAAATATAGGTATATGCATATAATATATAAATAAATAAAATATATTTTTTAAAATTGGCAATAAATTTAGCTAATTTCCCTATGTTGAGCTGGTTTTCCCCACAATGGTAATTGGTAAGCAGCCTCCCTGTCTTTACCTCAGCTCATGAGCTTTCTCACTCCTGTTCTTCCTACTCTCTCCTCTCTTCCCATTGGGATGGCGGGAGTGAGCAAGCAGTAGGGTGGGGGTTTGGCTCCAGTGCCAACCCACTACACAGTGAAAATTAATAACAGTCATTCCTTGAGCTGCCTCAAGAAAAATGTGTGGCTCAAAGTACTGAAAATTAAGTAGCTTCTGCTACTTAGTTTTAACTTTTAAAATGGACTTATCTTGTGGAATTTTGAACAACAGCCTTACATTATTTACTGTTCCTTTCTCTGATCCAGATCCTAGAGTCATGGGGCCATATGAGACTACGTACGTCCATTCGACAAAGCCTATTTCTAGCCCACAGAGTCCTGGGGTGGGTGACAGAACAGCACAGGAGTGCATGCTTCCCAAAGAATAACTATGCCAGTGATCTTTTTTCTCTCTCTTTTTTATGAACACATCATTTTCTTGGTTTTGAACTGTGACCTGCAATTTTCTGGTGACCTTGCTTTTGATTTGGAAGTAACTGGGATCAGTTCTGTCATGAGATTGCCCCCTGCTCATCAAACTGGCCTGTGCCTGAAATCTACCAGCTTAGAGAAACCAATGCAATACCTCTTCTTGACCACATGAAATCTCTGTCAATATATATTAGTAACAGTTAAAAGCCCTATCCTCACAGCCAATTAGTCCCTACACACTAATTTGCACAAGATTTTCATATTTGATCTTTGTTTTGTTTTATTTCAAATCTTCCTGCAAGCAGAACATGTCACAAATCTTTCTCCCCATCTCACTTGCCATTATCCCCACAGACAGCAAATCCCTTCTTTCTTTTCACATAAGTCTTCTGCTGCCACATTTTTCTGTCACTACCAAAATTCATTAGAAAACATCTGCTGACTTGCAGGAATATGTGTTTTATTGGCCATGCTACAGTGACTCCCACACAGAAACAGATTTTCATTGCCAGTGCCTCTACTAAAGAAGTCCTGTTGCTTAAAGATGTGAAGCACACAGATGCTTCTGAAAGTAGAACATAATATCTGGTAAGGAATCATGTGTCCTGAATTACTCCCAGGTAATGCAGGAGAGCAGGTGTTTTAATATCAGTAAATGTTCATGTAACAGATGGACTGTTGCAGAACTGTGACCATACAAATAAATGAGCATAATTAGCTGCAAGGGGATATGCAAGTATGAAATGGGTCATAAGAAGGATATCCAGGACACAGCCAGGGAAAACATGGACTGCAGCACATCCCTTTCCTGACAGAAATTGTATTGAAGGATCCTGTCACAGACCCCAATCCTTTCAAGTTGGAGGCAAAAGCTCACCCTGGCCCTACTGCTGCATTCAGCTGATGACTGGCATCAGAGGAGCAGGTTCTGTCAGGCATATCCACCTCTCCCAGTCAAGACAATAGATCAAATGTACTACTTCTCAGTAGTAGCATCAAGTCAGCCCTAGCTTTTCCTTACCAGCTCTGAGCCACAGCAATGTGTTTGAACAACAGTAACTTCTCCAGTAGTCCCTTGATCAATCAGCAAGCTCGTTCTTCATTCCATAATTCTCATGGGCCTTTCTCCCTTCTCTTTTCTGAGATGCTTTAGTCAGGGAAGCAAGGGGTTGGAGACAGGAAGGAGAGGAGACAGGACATTGCATGGCTCCCCGTGCCCAAGCCATAGGGATGGAACTCTATAACACCTTCATACCTGGCACTTGATGGTATAGATACTTATTTCCAACTTTCCTAGTGCCTTATTCAATGCTACCTCATGGCCAGGCTAACATTTGTCATCTAAGCACTGAATTTTGTTTGCTTCCCCCTCAATTCAAATGGCATCCATCAAGTTCTAGCCACTGAGGAAAATG
This sequence comes from Egretta garzetta, assembly GCF_000687185.1. Classification (NCBI taxonomy): domain Eukaryota; kingdom Metazoa; phylum Chordata; class Aves; order Pelecaniformes; family Ardeidae; genus Egretta; species Egretta garzetta. The sequence goes on from NW_009260292.1 coordinate 114,349, forward strand.
AGAGTGCATTAATGTGTGTTAAGGCAGGCTCAGGAAAACAAGGAAAGAGAGATCATTCACTTGCAGCTAGGGCTTCAGTCTCTTGCACTGCTGTGGCCCTTCCATATCCTTGCTTTCATTCCCATAACAGATTTTTTTCCCAGCTTGGATATCATTCTATCATGTCATTTCTACAGGAGATAGACTTTTCTCTGCAACACAATTTCATGTCCTAACAACTTTTCTCCATGTTGTGATGAAGAACTCCATCAGAAAGTTTTTTGCTTCTCTCCTCCCTTTCCTGCTAGTTTTCCATTCTTCCACCAGTCATCCAGCCAGATGGAGTAACAACAATTCTTCCTTATCAAAATGGTGTGACATTTACAGGAAGGGAGCACTAAGGAAGTCACAAGAAACAGGATAAAATAAGCCATATTCACTCCTCCCTCAATTTTTACGGCAGCACCCACACTCACCAAACAGGAGCTCAAGCCCCAGACCACTATACAGTCATTGCCAAAGAGTGCCCTCATCTAGGGAAAACAAAAGGCTAATTAAGATGAAATCTAATATTACAATTCAGGCGAAGCAAGGGCATGAAAGCACAGAATCAGCCAGGACTGAGTTGCAGCTGAAAAGCCTCTGAGAGAGGAGAGTTTGAAGGCTCTACTGAGGACTGTAAATTATCTTAAATTATCTTAGTCCATGCCTAAATCAAAGATTGCAACAGGCCTTTCACAACTCATTAGCAACTCCCATGGTGTCTGATTAAAGACCCAGACTAAGGTGCCCCAAAAGAGGCAGTACAAGTTCCTTCGCCGACTAAATCCCACTGCTTGACTGCAGAGGCCTTCCATGCTCTCCATAGAGTTGTGGCTGCGGAGAACACATCGAGGCAATGTTTGACTGATGAGAATGCAGGTCCTGGTGTTGAAAGATTTGGGAAGAGAGAGGACAAAGACCTTGTATTGCATAGCTTCTCTCGTACACAGATGGTTCAACATTGTGCAGGAAAATTATTGATTTTGTCAAATATTTGTGCAATTGGGTAATCAAACCTGGTGTCAGGCTTATAAACAATTTCTCCAGACCTGATTTCCAAATGAAAATAAAAAAGTCACAAATGAAAACTGTGAACACAGCACAACTAGGGAACAAGTGTTTGAACAGAAGTGACAGGAATTTAACACTTTGCAGTATCAAAGTATCACAGAATTCCTGCCCACTGATTCCAGTGACTTAATTAGTGTTGCTAATGAGATCTGATTCTGCCAATTAGTTGTCTTGGAGGAGTATCTGTCCCTCTTGTGTTGGTGACCATAGCAATTATTCCATAGCTTACTAATTGCTCTGAGCTGCAACATCTATCCTTTGCCCCCCAGTTCCTTTGTACATCTCCAGTTGACTCGAGGTTACATAGCCTTGTAGCAGCCCAGTGTGCTACTCAGCTCATACTACAGCGAGGTTCTCATTTTCGCTTTGTTACTTCCTACAGCATACTCCAGCTGATTTTATCCTGGTGTTCTGTGAACACCAACTGGCTTCTCTTTACTTCACCCCAATCCTCCCCCTGCAGCAGGCTAAATTGCTTATTACCTCTTAATCTTCATTCTGTCAAGCTGAATGCATGTGCTTTCTACACAAAGAAACAGCTTGTACTTACTACCACTCCTCCTTGTGGGCAAATTCTGCTCTCTGCTCTGTCATTGCTTGCCAGCAATGTGACAAGAAGAGATTATCCGGGAACTACCATGGCTCACCATAGCTGGCGTCTCACTAATAGCTTGTATTTTGGTTACAACCATTCACTTTCTTTTCTCTGTCTCAGGCCTACACGGCCTTGACAGAGTTCAAGGGCACCCATGTGACACGTACTTCTTGTTGACTGAGAGAAGTGTGGTGTGCTTGTAGGATCAAGAAGATTCAGTCTAATCACTGAAAACAAAGACCATAAGAAGGGTACTACAGATTCCTTTAGTGTGCTTGCCAAAGATGGTTGCTTCTCATCTATTGGCCTGTTGAGAGTAGTTTGGTCAGCCATCAGTCACACCTTGATGTTCAGTGCATTCCTGGACTGTGCTTCTAAAAATCCTCCATCTGTTACTGCACTGAGTTCCCTTACATCTTAGAAGTCACTGGGGAAACATGACACCAAGATGGGGACAATTCCGGTGCGACATTGTAATGACCCATGAGCTTCACATGCTTCAGTGAAGTGTCATGAGGAAAGATCATTTCCCAAAACCAAAATCTGTGTAAAAATTGTAACATGGAGAAGAGCAGCAGATCTCTGCTGGGCTCTCACAGTGAATAAACCATGATGGGTCACCCTGGGGTGCAGCAGCATAATCCAAGACTAGCACAGCTGGTGGGGCTGACTCCCAAAGCTACAAACAACAAACATAGGCAGTTTTTCTTGTGATTTCCTTTGCTCCTCTATTCCTAATTTCTCCTCCCCCACAGACCAAGAAGTGGAAACTCACTGTTGTGGAGCCAGATGACTCTCCCAATTTGAAGACCCCCTTTTAGAATGACACTGCCTATCTGATGAGTGTCCCCTCTCTTCCCTCCAGTGATATGCCCAGTTGCTGTGTACACTGACCTGCAGAAAGAGGATTCCCATTCTAAGACTACATAGTAGAATAGGCAGTAAGAGCCCCAGAGATAAATAAAAACTTAAAAAGACTAGATAACATTTTAACTGGAGGATGGAAGTCGGGGTTGTTTCACAAAATCACAGAATCACAAAATGGTTGAGGCTGGAAGGGACCTCTGGCGATTACCTTGTCAAACTTTCCAGTTCAAGCAGAGCCACCTAGAGCTGGATGCCCAGGACCAGACCATGTCCAGAAGATGTTTTAATATCTCCAAAGATGAAGATGCAATGGCCTGTCTGGGCAACCTGTGCCAGTGCTCTGTCACCCTCACAGCGAAAAAATGTTTCTTTATATTCAGGAGGAATTTCCCACATTTCAGTTTGTGCCTGTTGCCTCTTCTCCTGTCACCGGACACCACTGAAAGGAACCTGGCTTCACCTTCTTTACACCCTCCCTTCAAGTATTAGTACACCATGACAAGATCCCTCAAGCCTTCTCTTCTCCAGGCTAAACAGTCTCAGCTCTCTCAGCCTTTCTGATAGGAAAGATGCCCCAGTCCCTCAATCACTGTAATGGTCCTTTGCTGGGGCAACTTTCCACAGCTGGAGTAGCTACACTGGGTGTTGCTGAGGTTGGAGTAGCTGCAGGGCCTACTGCAGGAGTCGATCTTTGGATGGTATATAATTTACGTAGGAGTCTAACCCTGAGTAAAAACTGAACCATATTCAGGAGACCTAGCAATAGGACCATGCTGCTTTGAACATCCCAAGGATATTCAACATTCTCAAGAACTGTTGTAATTAGCTCAGAGAAGAAGGGGAAGATGGAGTAAGGTGACACCCCACAGGCTGGCTCTCCGAGGATAAA
>NW_009260292.1:118039-141003 GCF_000687185.1 Egretta garzetta
TGGTTTAACCCGGCTGGCAACTAAGCACCATGCAGCCGCTCGCTCACTCAGTGGGTTGGGGGAGAGAAAAGAAAGAAAAGTAAGACCCATGGGTTGAGATAGAGACAGTTTAATAAGAGAGAAGAATAACAATAGTCATAATAATAATGGTAAGAGAATATACAGAATATATATAAAACAAGTGATGCACAATGCAATTGCTCACCACCCGCTGACCGATGCCCAGCCTGTCCCGAGCCGTGATCACTCTCCCCGAGCCACGATCACACAGCCCGAGCTGCGACCACTCTGCCCGCGACCGACCCACCGAACCACCGACTAACCCCCCCGAGCATGACGTTATATGGTATGGAATAGCTCTTTGGTCAGTTTGGGTTAGCTGTGCTAGCTGTGCTGTACTCCCAGCTTGTTGTGCACCTGGCCGAGCAGGAGAAGCTCAAAAAGTCCTTGAGTAGTCTGAGCGCTACTTGGCAACAGCTGAAAACATCAGTGTGTTATCAACATTCTTCTGGTACTAAATCCAAAACACAGCACTATGCTGGCTACTATGAAGAAAATTAACTCTGTCCCAGCCGAAACCAGGCCATAGCTCCATCACCTTTCCAGGGATCAAGGTAAGGCTGAATGGCATATAGTTCTCTAGGTCCTCCTTCTTGCCATTCTTGAAGATAGCAGTGGCGTTTTCTTTCCTCTAGTCCTGAGGCACTTCTCCCAGTCACACAAAATTACACCAGCCAGATCCTTCAGTAAACACAGGTGAACCCTATCAGGGCCCATGGACATACGTATTTCCAAATTGCTTAAGTATTCCCTAAGCTCAGTCTAACAAGAAGAGAACCAAATCCTCCTTGCTCCAGATGCACCCCCTGGTCTCTGGGGCCAGTGATTTCTGAAGGTCCATCTTACTGGTAAAGACTGAGGTGAATATTGCATTCATAACTTCAGCCTTTTCCAAGTCATATGTCACCAAGGCCCCGAGTCCAATTCAGCAGCAAGCCCACATTTTCCCTGGTCTTCCTTTTGCTGCATACATACTTATACAAGGCCTTCTTGTTTCCTTTGACTTTTCTTAGTAAATTCAGCTCCAGTTGGACTTGGGCTGTCCTGTGTCTCTGTATGCTCAGAATCCTTGAATAACAATGAGCTTTCTTGGATATCATTCACTCTAGGATTCTTTGAAGCAGATCCCTGGAGAAGCCAAAGACTGCTGTCTTGAAATCTGGGATTGCAATCTTGCTTTTTGCTCTTCTCCCTCCTCTCAAGGTCCTGGACTCCACTATCTCATGCAGGCAAGTCTGCTTTCAACTTTCACATTCCCAGTGAGCCTGTCCTTGTTTGTAAGTATCAGGTCCAGCAGAGCAGCTCTTCTCTTTGGCTTCTCTATCACTTGTGTCAGGAAGTTGTCACTGATGTTCTCCACAAATGTCCTGGATTGCTTATGCCCTGCTGTGCAGGGTAGATACTGGAGTGGTTAAAGTTCCCCATGAGGACCAAGACCTACAAACATGAAGCTACGTTTAGCTGTGCATAGAAGACCCCATCCACTTGTTCATCCTGGTGAGGCAGCCTATAAGAAACACTCACTGCAATGTCACTCATACTGGACTGCTTTTTATTCCTTACCATAAGCTCTCATTTGGCTCATCATCCGCCCCTAGACAGAACTCCATGTACCCTCTAAAAAGGCAAGCTCCACCTCTGATATAAAACTCTGGTAAAGATCACAGGCCTAGTGGTGACTACTCTGTATCATGCATCACTCAGTGGTTCTGTGGCTCCACAGTACTGTCCCAAACACTGTCATTTATTTGTCATAGAGAGGTGCTGCTTTCATCTCTAGAGGGCTGAATCGGCAACACTGACTGGTGTTTGCAAAGTCACACTGTGCCAGTTTTTAGTTGTCTTGCCTATTGCTCTCATGAAGTTCTCCTGATAACAAAACCACACAAGTCTCAAAAGTAAATGGTGACCAGGGACATGATCTCTTCTGGGCCCTGGGAGACTGCCTGTGGCTGTTCAGTGATAGTATAGAAACAAAAGCCTTTTGTTATAATGTTTTGTCACACCATTTAACTGAGGACAAGGCACATGCCATTGCATATGGTATTAATGCACAGCATTCCCAGGAAGGTACAAGGTCTGCTGAACTACCCAGAGATGTTGGTAGTGAACTGAAGGAATTGAGTACAGCGTTGAGGTGCATCCATCTTGTACTCCTGGACCCTGCTGTCTCAAACTATGCCAAGATTCCCAGCTACAGAACAACATGGTTCACTCTGGATCATAGGCAAGGATCAAGAATATACATAATGCGGATAATGCAGGATGTTGATTTCTAAGACAAATAAAAAAAACATGTGAATCAGAACGCATCCACTACAGCTCATTGCCTAAGTCAGGATGGAAAACAATAATCCCAATTCCCATTTCTTTCTGATCTACCAGGTTTGACAACCGCTATTGAATTGAAGGGCACCCAGTCATTTTTAGGCTATGAGCTGAGGCTAAAATTGTCCCTCTGTTTCCTGAGCCTGAGACTGGTGTGAAACAGGTTGTCCTAGAAATTCAACAGCTATAAAAAGTCACCCTAGTTAGTGCTTTCCATTGAGCCTTGCTACCTAATCACTAAGCAGGACATTACAAAAACAGAAAACAAGCAAAAAAACAATCCCCCTACCCTAGGGACTCTGACAAGGAAGAATAAAAGTCAAAACGATTTGTAAGAACCCATGGCAGCGTAAACAACCATAGCTACATTTTACTAAAGAGGATCTATTTGTGGGCAGAAATGTCTGAGAAAAGTGGGGACCTGATTAGGTCACAACTTAGTTTTGCAAGGTGTGTATAATGATTTAACAAAACACAATGACTCGCCTCAAGTCCATGCTCAGTCACCTAAGTGGGCAAGTTTAGAGACACCCATACTGCACAATCTCACTTGGATTTGCACCAGGCAACAGTGATTTGACCAATGGGTTTCAATGATTGTTATTGCAGGTCACCAACAGTAATCCGCAGAAGTATCAGGAAAACTGCATGCTACTGTTATTGTGTTGTCTCTCTGCAGCACTGTCACATGCTAAAAAGCATATTGCACTTCCATGCATTTTGGAATTCCTCTTTTTCTCCAGTTCTAAGGGGAAACAGATCTGAAGCAATGAGGACAACAGAACAAGGATGAACATGGCGTTGTAACTGTGATCTATGACTCTGTTACCAAGGTGACTTTGAGCTGATTCTGCAGCAATTAGCCCTCCTCTTCACACTACAAGGGTTGAGGATGAGGCCTCATGATTTAATTTTTATATAAATACATACATAATTTAAGAAAATATATAATTTTAATTTATATTAGATTTGTTAAAGGAAGGATAAGTTGGTGTGAGGTTTGTCTGGCAGCTTCATACTCAAGAATATGAGTTCATATCTTTGTTCAGCCATGTGCTTTGCTCATTATCTTTCTACAGAGGAGAAGTCCCCTGGGCAAGCTCAGAACCTGTCCTTTCCTTGCAAGGAGGTAGTTCAATGTTGGAAGAAGGTAGCAAGAGAAGTTGACAAGGTCTGTCTAGTCCTTTGGGGAAGTCATGACAGATTGTTCACTGCAATCATGATGTTCCTAGATTCTTGATGGACCACCTCATCCAGTATTACAGTATTACCCATGGAGGAAAATCAGACAAGCATCCACCGAGTTCCTTTTCACAGGGTCCCAGAAACAATGCGAATCCAAGACTGCTGGGATCCTGGCACATATAACTGCTTCTCTTGGAGAGCATAAGTTCATGCTTGTTAGGAACGTAGATCTTACCTGCTCTAGCAATGGGCAACATCCACAACCGTCTAGGAAGAACACAGTGCTACTGTCAAGGCAGAACATTGGTCACTTTTGATGTTGCACATCCGCACCTGAAGAGCAGATAAGAAAGCTGGAGGCTAACAGGAGCTAGGACCTATTGATATTGCTGTGAATGGTGTCTGTGGAGGCAGGATTTCCAATCTCCAAGTGCCCTAAGGTTTCCCCTGAATAATACCAGCGACCATAATACCAGAAACCCCACTTCTATAGTTGGCCAGTGAGTGAAAAGGGGACCATTTTGCCTCAAGAGTGCCTGGAGGGAATATTGTACACAGCAATGCAGATGCAGCCTTACAGAGCCAGGAGACACGGCGGAAGCAACTTAAAAGGAGAGAGACAGACAATAGTTACCCTGAAGCTGAAGTAGCCTTAGTGGTCTTTAACCCAGTGTGATGCTCTTTGCCATATGCACCACATCCTGACAGACTGATGTGTTGTGCTTAAGCACAGGTAAACTTGCCAGTGTCACCAGCGATCATGAACTTCACCTATGCCCTGGGCACAGAACCCTGAGTGATCTTTTATTTAATAAATTACATGCTATTTACCATTGTTTCTGAGGTTTCTTTACCGTATATGAAACAATCAATGAATTCATTCAGATGACATTATAAAATATATTTCACAATCTGTGGGACTTTACAGCAGCCAAATTATACTTCTTGGATTTCCAAGGGAATATATTCAGTTAATTTTCACTGTCTGACATAACATACGGCTTCTTTTTTTAAAAAAAAAATAAAATAAAATAGACCAAGACTGTAGCTTAAGCCATTTCCACATGTTTTGGGATAAAGTTAATTTTCTTCATAGTAGCTAGTATGGGGCTATGTTCTGGGTTTGTGCTGAGAACAATGTTGATAATACAGGGATGTTTTCAATATTGTTGAGCAGTGCTTATACAGAGTCAAGGCTTTTTCTGTTTCTCACAGCACCCCACCAGCAAGGAGTCTGTGGATGTACAAGAAGCTGGGAGGGGACACAGCCATGACAGTTGATCCCAACTAACCAAAGGGATTTTCCATACTATATGGCATCATGCTCAGCAATAAAAACTGGGGGTGGGACATTCAGAGTTATGACGTTTGTCTTTCCAAGTAACCATTATGTGTGGCGGAGCCCTGCTTTCCTAGAGATGGCTGAACAGCTGCCTACCGATGGAAAGGAGTGAATTAACTCTTTGTTTTGCTCTGCTGGCATGCACAGTTTTTGCTTTACCCATTAAATTGTCTTTATCTTAACCCACAAGTTTTCTCATTTTTACTGTTCTGATTCTCTCCTCCATCCCACTGCAGGGCAGTGAGCGAGTGGCTGTGTGGTGCTTAGTTGCTGGCTGGGGTTAAACTATGACACCACGTGTTTCTTTTGGCATGATTTAGTGCTTTTCCCTTGAATTTGAAGAGAAAATCCTTAAATTTGAAGACAAAATTCTTCATGCAGGTATATACATAAATCTACAAACTCCAGTCTGACTAATACGACTACAGTAACTCCACAGCAATTTTCCTTCTCGTGCTTTCTTTTCCCGTTCTTTGCCTCTATAAAAACTAAAAGTACAACATATCAAAACAAATAAGCCAATTTTATTCAAGCCTACTTTCCTAAATAAGGACAATATGCAGCATGCAAATCACTCCGCATTTCAGATTTCTTCTTTAGAAGAAAATACATACTATCCATGTTCCCTCTGACTTAACATAGAAACATTTGAGAATAGATAAGCATGGGGCAGGGGTAAACTTTTGGCAGAGTATTCCAGTTCTGCCTGGGGAAAGGCCCTAAATGAGTCCCTGGTACGCCCCACAATGGCTCTTGCAACCTATCATTTTGCCACTGTGACTGGGAATGACTTCATTCCTGTACAAAACATTACCTTACTCCCAAGTCTTCTGATGAATTTACCTCCAAATCTGAACAGCTCAACAGCCAAATAAGTAGATGTAATTACCTAGTGATTTTTTTATATTTTTTTTTTTACAGTTGAGACCCCAACTCTATGCAAATGACACATCAGTGTTTCTAAAGATATTAACTCTTCCAGGGACTAGCCCATTCCTCTTATGGATGTGTAAATGAGTTATATTATCTCATGTAATACATCATCTCAAGGACAGGTGTGACATACTCTTGTTTCCCAAACAGAAGCAGTCAAGGCGGAAAAAGAGAGTGAAAAGGGGACATGGTGCAGAGCTGACGGCAAGGTGAGCCCAGGTGAGCAGGCCAACCCAAAACTCCTCCTGAGGAAACACTGTTATTTCCCACCCTTTCCACTGCTTTGGAGTGCCACAGAAATGTCTCCTCCCAAAACCATGTTTGCATATCTAGACATCACAGAAAAAAAGATTTGCCTTTAAGGACATACAGGGAATTGCCATTAATAAATTTTATTGTCCTCATCATTGAGATGATGCATTTTCTACTACAGCATTTGTAACTTAGCAAGCAATGTTGTGCTGCTGCAGATTTATAGGTCACTCGTGGGGTTACAAACTCCCTCCTGCCCTAATTAGCTGGATGTCCTTGTGTCCCTGCACTGCACTGCCACGGCCCTGTTCTTCCACTGTAAGCCTCGGTGAAATCACATATCTGAATAACCATGCTGCTTTACAGCAGTGTTGATGAATCTATGTTCCCTTACTAAAGTCAGAGCACACAGTACAGCTGGGCAACATTTTGTAAAGGGAGAATTCACTGCAGAGTACTCATTTAGGGATACATGACTTTTCTCAGATTTTTTGTGAAGTGCAGTTTGAAGTTCAATTATTATTTTGGCTGAAATGGCCATTATACTATTTTGTTCATTTTGTGAAAAACACATTCCAGATGTTTATTGTGAGATAAAAACTTTGCTTTTAAAAGAAATCTGAATGGAGGAAGATAGTACCAGGAAAATAGTGTTGAGTACTCAGAGAAAGGAAACAGAATGGTACAGTTTATGAAGAAAATGGATATGTCCCCCAGTAAATAAATATTTTTTATTATTTCTGTTATTGCCACCAGAACAAAATAATCCATTACTCCCAGACGTATAAAGCACAGCAATTTAGACTCTGAAGCTAAATGCTTCAGTATCACAATAAAAGTTAAGATTCTCATCTGGAAAAAAAGAAATATAATTAATTTTAACAAAAGAGTACATCTCTTTAGTGAAAACCTTGCCCTAAGCACTTTCATATAGGCCACAAGATTTATCTGTAGACGAGTAAGCTGGAAAATATCCCTATGATTTTGGTGACCTGTCGATGGGCTTTTAATTTCTCACCACTTTATTATGGGTCTCATATTTTTGGGGGTTTTGTTTTTCTTTAAAGTCCCAGCTCCTAGTTTCATGAGAGTAAGAATTATCAAGAATCTAATCTTGCCATGTTTAAAAAGTTATTTTTTTCTTTTTGCATTGTTGGAAAAAATTGGAAATATGGACCAAGAAAATCAAGCAAATAATTTAAGGATACATGCTCATCAGAATTTGGAATTTCACCCATTATTTCAAGGATACAGCCAAATGATCACTTTGAATCCAGTTATGAGTAGAAGATTTCACAGTAGTTTCTATATGTAGTTGTATGTGTGTCTAAGGCAGAACAGCAATCTTAGAAGGGAAATTGCTAACAACCTTCTTTATGTATTCCACTTAATAAAAATATAAAGTTTGTGTCACTGGTGGTGTGGTTTTGTTCTTGTGGTTACCTCACACCTAAATGTCTAGAGGCAGACAATCCATTACATTCTAGACAGAGGGACTGACATAGGACAGGACCATGGTACTGTAATTCAGCGTCCTGCCCCTGAAGAAAGGCAGAGACTTTGAAAAGGAAAAAAAAATTGCCCTCTCATGAGGCCTGAGCACGAGGACAAGTTCAAGAAAAAAAACCATTCTTCTGACATCATTTAGCAAGTAGCTTTTTTATTGGTGCAAGTTTTAACAATAGATAATTAAGTGGAATATCCTTACTGACAAGGTTTTGCAACCAAAACTTTTCTTCCCGAGGGCTTCAGACCTTATATGCCTTTTAAATGAGATAGTTAATTAAACATTTTAATGGTCCAATAACAATTTATAGATTGTAGTGCTATTTAAGTGACAAATCAAAAGTAAGCAATTTGATGCTAGAGCAAAGGAGCTACAAAGAGGCTTAATAAGAATATAGTCCTGGGAAAGTTACTCAACACTTCACTAGGATCTGCCAAACTCCTCAATGAATAGCTCATCACTTGTTGTGTTTTGTCCATTGTACAGCTTTCTTCCTTCACATTTTCAGCAAAGACTCACAAAGTGAAGGAAGGGCTTTAAAGTGAGTATAAAAGCAGAAATATATGATGCAGAAACACATGGGAGGGGCGGTAATCCACTGAGACCTCCCTCACTAGATAAACCTAAATGCAAAAAAGAAAAAATCCTTCCTTTTTATGGGCACTCAAGAACAACTATTGCTATTTGGAAATCTAAAAATAAAAGTTAAAATAGATTGATTCAAACATATATCTTCTTGAAATTAATAAAGAGTTAAAATGTTCTTTGTGTGCAAGCCTGCCAAAAGTAAAGCGCACAAAATGTGTGCACATGTGCTGGAGTGTGCTCTATAAAAAAGACTGCAGTCTCAGACTGCGGGGGTGACCTCGTGGAATACCGTCGAAGACTCCAGGGGGGAGATCACTGACCTCATGGGAGACCACCAAAGAGTCCGTGTGTGATCACCGAAGACCTCAGAAGCGTGGACTCCCGGGACACCGCGGATCCATTGTGGTGACTGCCTGCTCTCTTCTATCCAGACCTCTCGCTTGATTTCTTATCTTTCCTTCCTTCTTTTCCTATCGCTGCTTTCTCTCTTTCCCCTGAAGAGTTAATAAATGGGTGGATTTATGACCTCTGACCTCGTTTGTGTCTTAATCTTGCTCAAAGGGATGGAACCTGAAACGAGAGGTTGGTCCAGCCACCCCTGGCCTCCCAGATTCATCTGAGGTTGGCTAGAAAGCAAGGGACCCTTCCTCTCATCCAAACAAAATTGGATCCTAATAGGCTCTTACCTAGAAAGGTTGGACCAGATGACCTTTGAGGTCCCTTCCAACCTAGGATTCTATGGTTCTATGAAACTTACTGTAGGCTCTAGCTAGGCCTTTATCTGTACATAAGACATTCCTACTAGAGACATGCAAAAGAGCACACAAACTAATACCAAAACCAGACTGAAATCAATGGTATTATCAGGTTTGCACCTTCTGCAAGTAAGCTGATGTACTCAGAATTCCTTGCGAGTTTTGCTGGATTAAGTCACAAAGAAAGAATGTGCTTGTTTGCAATAATGTCATTACTCTGTTAGTCATTAGAGAGGATCCTTGTTGCTCTTCTCTGTTCCTTTGGTCAAAACACAGGGATATTTCATAAGCAGCTTTTTATGCTGAGTTAGTTTTTTAAATTCCTAATGACAGAATTATCCCATACACAGTTTTGAAAAATTGCAATGAGGTCCACACTTGGTTGTAAGTATGTAGAACAGGTAACAAAACAAGGCACTCTGAAGTTGTCTTCTGTTTTGGTACTGTAGTAGGCACTTCTGTTTTATCTAGTGTGGGGAGTATCCATCCTTCTCCAAGGCAATCTCAAGACGAACAACAGGCTGAACCTTGGAGGCCAAATAAACTCTCAACACTGAGGCAGGTCAAGTTTCAGCTTTGCAAGTTTTTCACATTATAGATCAGGATTAGAGCCTGAGAAAGGCTGAGAAGAAATTTCAAGGGAAGAAGACTCATATGAAATGGTTCTAGGTTAAAGCAAGAAACTTTTACCTTCACAAAAATAACGGATCATTCTGGAGACAAAATGACAAGTGTATCCACCTGCCAGATTTGTAGGAACATTTGTATATGGCTAGTGGGAGTGAATAGATCTGATACCTAATGTCAGATACTCTACGTTCCCTGGGATGATGGCTCAGTTCAGACTGTGGTCTTGTTTGCAGTAAGTATCCTTGGCTGGCCAGCAGACTGGAAGTAGCATGGACACAGAAAGATGAATACGCTATGCACCTTAAGCACCTTATTGTCCTTATAACTACCTGCCCACTGGCAGGCTACTGCACAAAAGAAAAAAGAAAATTCACCTGCCTCCATACAACAGAGTATGCCTCACATGTAATGATTCTAATACCTATCTGTGGTGTTAGGAAGTCAACTAAGTATAACTGGAGATGGAAAAATCTGTTAGATGTGGAAGTTGTGCAGAATAGGTATGTTTTATTGCTGAAATCATATAGCTTTTATCATCTTGTAGTTACGTAGTAAATATGTGCAGTTTTTTGTTCTCTCAAGGCAGAAAGGGAAAAAGTTAAAATTGCACTTAAGGATGAGGCTGTGACTTGAGAAACAGGTTTGGGTTTATCTGCATTTACATGTGCCTTGCACATGCAAGAAAAATATTTCAAACTTTGGTTGTGTTATATTCTAGTTCAGAACATCTTTTCTGACTTTCAACAAGGATTTTTGAAAAGCAGTGAGAGGAGGGAAAAAAGGGGGAGCAGACAGATTTAGGGAGACTATCTTTGGTTTTGGAGAAGTAGACACCGAAGCTTGTTTGGTAATCCCTGAGGATCTTCGCGTCTGCACAATAAACACTGAATAAAAACTAGTGACAACTGGCACAGTCAAAAGTAGGAAATTAACCCCAAGCAGTGTGTGTATCAACAGCCTGTCAGAGGAAATATTTTCTTTTGGGAAATGTTTTCAGGGACATCATGGAGACAGTGTCATGGATATACACAGATACCAGGATGGATATTGATACAGGTAAGGCCAGTTTTATCAGATAGAAGTATTAGAATGAAATGTTGAAATGCTGAAAGGAAAGCAAGTTTCCCAGGCACCTTGGAAATCCACAAATTCTGTTGATGTTGTCCTCTTAATTCCCAGTTTGTGATCCCAATATGAGTATATAAATAAGCAGAAGCTAGCATGCCTCTGTTTTGCCAAAGATCAGAGTTTGAATCCTGTCCAACTGTCCAAGCTTACTTCTCCAGCCACTCTTTTCTTCAGTTGTTATTTCTTTATTCTCCAGACATTCATGGAAGGGTGACAGAATATGAAAACTGTTCCACAGCTCAGAAAAAAACACCAGCACTAGACAGACAGATGAGCCTAAGCTGCAAAAGCATGGCCTAGAGCTAAGCTCCTGTTGTATTTGGCTTTGTTTGTTCTGAGGGGTGAAAAAGCCCTTCTTGTGGACTAGCCTGCCATTCCTTTTCCAGGTCTAACCGTGTGAAAACATTAGATTTTTTATTTCTTAATTTGTTTAGGCATCTGATTCTTATTCACATCGATTTCCATGCTATGTCTCCACAAGCATATGAAGTTTTCTAGAGGTTTCTGCATTTTATCCTTCATAAAATCCCATATTGTCAAACTGACCTTTCCAACACCATAACGAGCACACTGGTATGCATAGAATTAAGCAGAACTAATAACACCATGATACATTCTGCAGTACAGTTAAAGCTGTTGCCAGAAGGTTTGGCCTTGGAAACAGAATGAAGCTAGAGAAGGGAAATAAGAATGTATATTGTATGCAAGTATGCCAGTGCACAGCAGTGTAATGTAGTGCACAGCACTATACATACGTGAGACCCCCATGTGAGGCACAGCCCTGTGGCTTAAAATATCCTTTTGAGTGCCTGCAGTCTCATGTCAAAAGGCAGTTTCTGAACAGCCGGACTTAGAGAGCTGTCCAGCTCCATGCCAAGGTGTGGACAGGTACAACCCTGCTCAGTCATCCCTCGTTTCCATGGGGCAAAATGGGGCCACAGCATTCTTTAGCAAGATTCTTGACATAGACAACACTGGGCAAGACGACAACAAGTGCCAGCCCCTGCATTTGAGATTTGACCCAAAGGACTTTCTGACAGCGAAACTCTTGAGAATTCAATACTCGTGGTACAATCCAGTTATTACTTTCATGAAGTCCCCATACATTATAAGATAAACAACAAAGCTCTCTCTTTCAAAGGGAGGACTCTTTATCACCACCTCCCATAGTCCAACTGGAAGATTGACTGCTCTGACTTCAGGACTATCTGAAAATGTGACTAACATCTCATCCTTTTTGGTAACGAGAGGAGAAAAACTCCCTGGCTGATACGCTGTTGAAACTGGTACTGTGCCTCCCAGAGGTCTTAGGTTTGATTAATTCAAAAGTATTTCAGGGGCCAATTTAAAGAACATTGTTTCAACACGACAACAATGACACTATTGGAAAACTGGAGGCTCAAAGAAAATGTTTGTGAAGATACAAATGATTCTTCCAGGGCTCAGAGAACTGAATAAGGTGGTATTGAGCCAGATGAGTTCTAAATTAGCCTTCTGTAAAAATCCATCCTGGTCATAATTTAAGATCACTATAGCAACACAATCACACTTGCCAAGGATGTGACATTATAAAATTACAGCAGACTTTGCTAGAAAAAAATCTGTTTTCTTCCCTTTTTTTTAAATAGATTATGTGTATTATATGTAAATGTATTGTATGTAAATAGAATCTGTATTATGAAAGTGGCAACAGTTGTTCAGGATCAAGATCTGGTTTTGTTCTGGGGTTAAGGAAAAGCCATGGAAGTCATATGCTAGTTAAATTCTCAGCAGGTATCTCCTGGAATATGGAACCACCATGTTTCCTATGGGATCCATGATTTTTTACATGGCAGAAAAAAAAGATACAGTAAGATAAGGTTGAAAGGAATGATGCAAGGAGATTGCATTGAGTCAATTGTGCAGTGGGAGGGAAAACTGAGAAGTAAGGTGTGCTGAGGCAAATCCTTCCCCACAGACTTTCAGCCATTTGTGTTCAAGGGGAAGGTATACATTTTACACAAGAGCAGAAAAGATCTTTGTTATGGATTCTGCACAGTTCATCTGGATACAGACCTGAGGAGTCAGACAGAGTAGCAACCTTGCAGTATGCCCTGTGGTGTGCATCACCCAATACCTCAGCTACAGATGAAGCTTCCCAGCTCATTTGTTCCCCATGCTTTAAGCACAGATGAGTTCCTGGAGAAAGGATTGCAGACAGTTCAGCCACACTCTTTTGGCAGCAGGGAAGATCCCATGCAGAGAACACAGTGCTGACAGCACGTTAAATGCAGCTCCCTTATTGGAGCTGGCACACTCAGCTTCCCTGCATAGGATTTTTACTGGCTTTACATAACAGTTTTGCTGCAGCCTTGCAGGCATCTATATCCACTAAATTTATCTACCTGAGCTGGTGCCAAATCCAAAAATAACCTTGAACCAGTGCCAGGCTTGAGAAAATCCTGCAGACTCACCTATGCCTGCAGTCAGGATTTCAGGGTGTACAGGCACATACTTGTATTTGCAGAATCTTTGGGGAGCTCTGAATCTGGAATGTTCAAATGAAAAAGGAGGGCCCCAGTTTTCTTGTACTCCTCTAAAGAAAGTTCATTCCCTGTCAGTGACAGAACAGGGGATAAAACAGCCAGATCATTTCATACACTGCCCTTTCCATCACACTTTTTCTGTCACACAAGTGACATGGTGTGCACAACAGTCTTGGGCAGCTCTCAGACCAGCCTTCCCATCTTGTAGAATGAGAAGGGGCTGGGAGGGAAACCTACCGATCCTGAAGGCTGGATGAGGCACAGGTAAATGTTTGCAATGTCACTTGCTCCAGCAGGGGAACAAGTGCTCTAGAGGGAAGTGACTCAGGAAAACTGTAGGCAAGATGTTCTGGGCAGAGGGCTGGAAGATGAGCCTCAGCAGCATGCTTTCAGGATCACTGCTAGGAAAGGGAGAAAGAAAATTTCTCCCCCTCTCACTCCACTGATGGTTTGCAGCAACAGACATACATACCTGGATTTAGCAGAAGATAAGGAGACCTATCTTACTCTCAATGAGACTTCTTAGTGAGGGAGAGCTGGTGCCATTTGTAGATGCCCCATCACTACACAGCTAATGCAGCAGATGGAAATTTGTGGTTGTCAATACCATTCACAAGTGCAGCAGTGTTCAGCTGCTCCATCAGTGCTTCCCTTTCCACCTGTACAGAAGTAACAATGCACCTGCAACCTGGATGGAATTGCCCTGTAGTCAGCCTGAACACCACTGCCTGGATTCCACCACGCTGCAAGTGTCTTGATGAACTTTAAATTATATTTGTTGGCTCCATTTTTTAATTCTAAGGCCTTTGATTAAACAGTGAACTTAATTAGTCTCAAAGTCAAGGCACTTCAAGGTGTACCTAGTCAGTCTTCCTCCATACTCCTTTTTCCTGAGTATACTCACTGGAATTTATCTCTTAACACCAGCATTAAAAATGTGAGTTTGCTGTGGCCCTGCTACACAGGTGCACAGTGTTGCAGAGTGTATCCGCACCTCTGTAGTTACAGGAGACACTGATTCAGCATCCATTGTTGCTCCAATTTCTCTCTTCCATGCCGAAGGGCTCTTCCACTTCCCTAAACACAGCTTAGGGAATCCCTTGGGATCCCTTGGAATCAGGTGGGATCATCTCTTGGGAACATCTGTTTTGCCACTGTTCTCTTCCATGCTTTTGTAGGGGGTAATGAGTAGAAACAAGGAGGAAAATAGAGATTTCTTCTTAAGATTTCCCCATGAGTGATAATTATATGAATAACTTCCCTTTTTATGTGGCAGTCTGACCTTTCCATAGACTGATAGATCTCTATCTGAAAGTCTTCCATCACCAGCACCTTCCTCACAGCCTCACTTGGAGACAGCTGGTCTGCAGCACTCGGCTGCAGGGAGAAAGAGAGCAGCATTTGCTTTGAAAAGCTTCCACCCATTCCACCAACAGCCAGCTGCTCACCTTTCAGCTTGCCTTGCTGCAAGCAGGGTCCTGGACATGCCATGACTGGCATTCATCTGTTCTGAAGAACAGCATGCCATCAACACCATCCATACAGCCTCACACACTCCTATTTCTTCTCTGTCAGGATACAGAAAAGATGAGTCCAGGCTGGCTGGGTATCAACCATTGATTTATTTATCTCCCATCACAGTACAAAAGCAGTGCGGTTCTACCTAAAATTACACCCAGAGCTGTAGAAAGAGCATTTGTATCTGAAGTTGAGCAGGATTAGTGGGTGGAAAAGGATTTGTCAAAACAGCAATTGCTGTACTGAAGGCCTGGACAGACTCTGTGTCTCCACATGAACTGGTAGAGCTGAATTATTTTTTTGCACTTCAAACACGCCATCAGCAACCTACACCATATTCCAGCTGCCTGCAATGATTTGTTTGAGCAGGCAGAGATTCTTTCTGCTTGCATTATATTTTTCTAGTGCTTAGTCCTATCCCTGAAGACCAACAGATGAAAATATGTCACTGCTGCATTTTCTCATACTGCACATAAATACAGGAAGATACAAGTACTTAAACTGCTACTGTGGGTAATGATCTAACTCACACCAAACCTGCTCCTCTTTCTTTTGACAGAGGAACAACTAGTCCACACAGGAACCTGAGAAGTAGACCCTCTGGGTCTAGTGCCCTCACACATCACTATAGCAGCTCAGGAAGAGGAAAAGCAGGACAAACCTAGGCACTGTCTACAGTGAACCATGTAAGGGCAAGGTGGAATCAGAAACCATGTTGCCCAGAGACCCCAGAGCAGGCCTCCATGTCCTCTGTGGGACTGGGGAAGTGTGCTAGAGAAACTAGGTCAGTAATAATGAGCAAAAGAGCTCCTCAGGACCTAGAAGGACACTGAATATTTTCAAGTATATCTGCAAAAAAACCCCACTAGAAATAAAAACATTTTTCTGTTAACCTTAAAGGCCTGGCTAATATAAACTGCATTAAATATCTCCTTAAAGTAGATGGCACAGCTCTGCCACTTGAAGTGAGACATGCTTAACCATTCCTGGTTGGGAACCTGAGAACTTTTAGCAGGATATTAAATAAAGATCTCGGATGCTATCAACAGTACAAATCCATGGACATCAACAGGCGAGCTGGCCCAAAGAATCTTCTTGATAGTGACATGTCTACCGCCTCTACCTCCTTGTTGTGTTCGTATGCTCATGAGCATTTCTCTGCTGTCCTACCAAAGGAACCAATAAGTGAAAAGTTTTACTCGGTAGAAAAGATCTCAAAAGTGTCCCTCTTGTCTGGGCATTCTCCCTCATTATTACTAGGCTGTACTCAAGCAAGCCAGATGGTTTTGCATTGTCCTCTTAAGTCTGACTAATGTCAAACCCACTGAAGTGGTGACAGCTGGTTTGTACAGTTGGATACTCAGAAATGACCATCATAAACCATTTCACTTCACACCAGAAATTTTGTTGAACATGAACATTTTCTGTATGTTTCCATAGTCAAAAGATACATTATCTACTGTGGAAACTCCCTTTTTTCTCTGCACATGTGCTGAAAGA
Organism: Egretta garzetta; assembly: GCF_000687185.1. Taxonomy (NCBI): domain Eukaryota; kingdom Metazoa; phylum Chordata; class Aves; order Pelecaniformes; family Ardeidae; genus Egretta; species Egretta garzetta. The sequence continues at coordinate 134,291 of NW_009260292.1, forward strand.
TTTATGTTATATTATGAAACATACTGCAAATATTCTCCCTAATATCTAGCCACTGTGGAGAATATGTTACCAGGAAGAATGTGAAAAATTCAGTACACTGCTGCTTCTGTTGATGCCCTTTTCATTTTCCATTTAGAATTACAGAAAGCATAGGAACTGTGTTATACTTGGGCAACTATTTTTGGGCACCCTGAGCAGCCCCAACAGCAACAGCCCAGAGTCCTGGAGATGATACAGAAACTGAGGCAGTACAGCTGAGCTTGCAGGCAGCACTTCAGATTGGTCAGCTTGATATGCTACAACACTCCCATGGTCACTTATGGGGGCAAGACACTTCCTGTATGGGGAACCCAACACCAAACTTTCCCACCAAGATCAAAGTGTTCAAGAAAGACAGAGAGAGGAGAGTGGAAGACTGAAATGGCTCCTGTCAGCATACTTGAGCAAGATTGGCAAAAATATAATTCATAAATATCCTTTTGTTCCACATTGATTTGTGTATGGTGAATGATTGCTGCGTATGTATTTTATGTAGTACAGGATACTACATCTTCTGAGTACCAAACACTTCACTATCAAGAAACCTCTAATTTTTAATAAGAATGTTATTGTTTGCCTGCCTGGATGTCTCCATTGAGCTGTATCTCTCTTTCTCCTCACAAAGAAAAAACAATCAAAGAATCAAAAGATAAAGGAGGAACTTCACAACACGGAAGGAGAAATATTTTGAAGAGGGAGTTGTTTAATTTCATCTCATTGTTTACAAATAGCTGTCTGACTAAGCATTGGTGTCAGCCACTCCCCAGATGGAACTCAGTGAAGAATACATGTGAAAAGAACATGGCCAAGTGGACTGCAAGCTGATGAGTCGGGATGAGGATATGCAAGCCATGGGCACATGTGGGTTTCAGGGTGCCAGCAAACTGAAGTGTGGGCAGGGAGGCAAGACAAGCCATTTTCTCAGTTTTAGAATGAAGATAGTTCTTCCCCAGTTCAGAAGGAGGAGACTGGCAATGCACTTGTAGATCCAACGTTTTCTCTGTAGCAAAGTCTGTCCCTTCTGTCAATATCCCAAAAGCTAGAGACATTCAGGCACTGCCATGACCCTGAATGGATATTTTGGCTGGGTCAACTGTGATACCACACATCCTTATAAGGAATATCAGCAAGCCTCCTTCAGCAGAATGAGAGACAAAGGTCCTTTAAAATACACTTCTAGCAAAAGTCAGTGTCATCTCTTCTGTAACTGCTTTCATTCATAACATCTGAGACTATGCATTCTCAGACACTGATTCTGGCAGGCATATCCCTGGGCCAGAACAAAACTGTGGATTGTGCTGATGACTCCTCTGATTGATGTTATCACATCCTTTGAGCCTGCAAATGCTCTGGAGGAGCCAGTGATAACAGGCATGACAAATGGATACCAGTAAGCTGTCACCACCTTCCCCACATTTTAGGTCTGTTGTGTGCTTGCATGTACAGCACATATTTGAAAACAGCTCACTGTTTCTCTGCAGTGATCAGAGACCTATACTGGGCCTAATGCTTTTCTCCAGCCTCAGACCTAGTAGCTTCAGCTATCCATCTTTCATTTGGCAGAGCTTGCATTCAGCCTCTGCTTGTCAGCAGCTCATTCTGGTGCTTCAGAATGCACAGGCATGCCAGCTGCAGCATGCAGGTGGCAGAATGAGAGCCTGCCTGCTGTATTGTGTTGACAGCAGGCACTACACGCAAGCAGGATTATCATCATGTGAGTGTGGAAACAGCCCTCTTCTCCCACCTGCAAAGGCCTGGACTATCTGATCTGTTCCTTGCAGCAGGGACTCTGCCCATTTTCTGACACTTTCTAGTTAAGATGAAGAAACTGCAAAATGGCATCCTGTAACTCTGGTTATCCTGTAACTCCACTGGTGATGGTTTGTGTGATTTGTCTAGTAGCTGTCCTCTGATGAGCTCTGAATTGTCATGGAAAGGATAGAGCTCAGCAGCACATACAAATCCATGCGTAGTGCTATTCAAAGACTGACTATGATCACCTAGAAATCAATGTCACTCTGCCAAGAGAAGACTGGAAGATAACAGAGACTGTGCAGAGAAAGAGCCATAGGGGACACTGCTTTTTGTTTGGCAAGATCATGCCCACAGAGGTTGATTAAAGTTGATGGCTCTTTCTGTCTCCAAGCCTGTCACAAATTGCAAGGTTTGAGAAAATCTTTTTACTCTACTGTTTAGCATAGACAGTAAATAAAGGCTTGGTTTTGTCAAGGAATTATGTACCAGTATATATGTCTTGTTCACCACCACAGCTTTTGCTAAGTGCTGAAAGAAGCAGGCTTTTTCTGTTGTTATTAGATGTGTGACTTCTATGTGAAATTACTTTCTAGATTCATGACTCAGGTGTAATTTTGATGACACAAAGCTGATCCATTTTGAACTTCATTTACCATTCCTTTCATCACAGCTATAATTCTACTAAGTCAAGTAGCAGGCTGATTATTTTACAAATAATAGAAATTATGTGTACTCATCTTTAGTACAATAATGCTGATTTTATTGTCACCTTCAAGCCACTATTAATATCTTTCCTATACGTGTGATGTAGTGTTTGTTCCAAAGAATCTTGTTCCAAAATTCCAAATATGTATATAGTTGTATGCAAATGTAAGTTCTATACACAGAAAGAACAAGAGACATCCTAAATGAAAATTACTTTTCAATACCAAATATATATATTTTTTTTTTCTTTACAGCAGGGAGAAATGGTCAAATATATTATTTCAATTCTTTTCATATTGCATTACTTGTGGTGCAATGTCAAGAATACCAATGACTTTTTATAGCATGATTAATGCTATTAAAGCTGCTGGCAATTAACTTTGCCCCTACAAAAAAGCAATTCTGTCACCAGAAGCCAAGGCCCTGATGTCTGGAGGGAAGAGGAGGTAAGTACTGTTGGCCCACAAGAACCAGAAGTTGTCTAGTGTCTGCGGGCACAAAGAGAGTTGACTACACAGCTCCTGTGGGCAGACTAATCAGGGTTTAATATACAGTGGTGTGCCAGAGCTTTCAGCATTTCTGCTAAACTACCTATGCTGTACCACTGCAAGAAACATGATGTTTGTGATCATTCTGGGAAAAGTCTGGGCAGTATGCAGGAGCAGAAGCCATCACTAAATGCTACCACAAGATGCCTTGGGTGGAGAGTCAGGGTATAGGAATAAGTGAAGAAAAGGGGGGGGAAAAAAAGTCTTTAGAACATCTCCTTTTGATGGAGTTTTTGTGTTTCCTGTGTATCATGATATTCTGGCTTAGCAGCAGAGATAAGCAGATGCCCCAGCCATACAGATGAAGGAGACTTTTCAGGAGTGGAAAAACAATGGGGGCCTGGGCTCCTGCCACCTACACAGCAGGGTAGTATCCTTTGAGGGGCAGAGAATAGTAGTAGGCAACATGGGCATGCTTTGGCTGAAAACCAAGATGGCATCAGAATACAACTGGGTCTGGACTGAGGAAGCTGGATGCAGACACAGAACATAAGTTGCCTGAATATAAGTTGAGTGACTAAAATGTTAGGTTTCCACCATTACCTAATGCCCAGCTATGCAAACACTTCTTTCACTGGGATAGCAGGGAGGATTCAGCATTGCCCTCTAGTCTGCAAAATAGACTAGGTGCTGGGAGGAAACATCAAGAGTAAGACCCTCCTCTACATCCATGTTTTTTTAATAATTTATCAAGCGTTCCCCAAGAGGCAAAATATGAGGATTAGGTGAAATTCTTTTTGACTCAGAATAGTGGTTACTTGTTGCTATTAACATCTCGGGAAACTCCAGACTGGATGCGAGAGATTCTTGACATAATGCTCTTCAGTCAGGGAGGCATCTGGAAGGATGTTGGACTCTAGCTGGCAGGTAGGTTTTGACTGCTCATGGGACTGTAAGAAACTGGCTTTTAATTTCTCATCCACCCTGTTATCTGTACCTAAGTCCAGATGGTATGGAAAGCAGGATACTACTGGGACAACCTAGAGATGTCTCTGCTACTATGTGCCTTTGAAGAAGACTTTCCCAGCTCAGGTGATATTTCCTCCCTTCAGGACACCTGCACCTGGCTGTGGGTTTATTCCATGGGCTCTTGAGCTTGGCAGAGGCCTGAAGGTAGATAAAACAGGTTTTTGACCTGCCTTTGTGCATCCAGGCCAGCAATCCTGAGTGGAGTAATTCTCACAGAAGTCAACAGAAGAGGTCCGGCTGATGGTTTGATTAGAAAGTACTGTGTTTTCTTTTGGAGTTGAAGACTGTTTGTCCTTGGGTGAATGGAGTTTTCCCTGTTTATTGTGATCTAAGCCCAAACCTCTTAGGCAGTGGCTAAAGCCTTGCAGCTTCACAAGTGAAACAGACAATGGCAAATGGCAAAAAAAAAATGATATCTATAACAAAATTCTGTTGTCAGATCCTTTTACTCACTTAATTACTCTTGGAAAAGAAGAAAACTATTTTTGCTGGGTTTGATTCTCCATCTCTGACAAGAACTGAAATCCATTTCAACCAATGGAGTCATACCAGGGTGAAAGCTGAATTACAATAAAAAGTGACAGAGGGAGTGAATGTGTATACACATTCTATACACAAACAAATGCACAAGTGCACTGAAATATCCATGTGCAAACCCTTCTTTTCAGCTCACTACTCTGTGCACAGCCCATTCTCCCTAGCCACAACCTCTAACAAGGTGCTTTAATATTCACATGAAAAATTTATCTGATCCAGGAAAATTAGAGCAATTCACTGTAATTACTTGGTTTAGCTTCACAGTGCAGCTGATGCTGGCCTCAAATACACATGTTCCAGCTCTAAAAATAGCCCACCTTAAAAAAGTACAGAGGAAAAGTGCATCATGTAGAATTCAGGCAGTGATCTTGGTTATTCAGTCCCCAGAAAAAAATTCCCTTAGTGATAATATTTTGACAAACACAAATAACCCTTGCTACTCTCAGTAATGGATGAGGTGGACAGTTAGATCTAGATGAGTGGGTTTGTGGTTTGTTTGGCCTGGGATGTTCAGAAGGAGAACAAAAGATCCCCAAGAAGCTTTCTAGGAGGGTGCACAGTCCCTTCTCCTTGGCAGACCATTTTCTGAATAGCTTTTCGTACTCTGGATATCCAGAGTGTAGATTCTTACTCCTCATAAACCAGTATTTCTCCAGCAAAGCTACATTGATTTGAGGGCCCACACATCATCCCATCGTAAACTCTTCCCTCCATCCTGGTGCAAGTAAAGGAGTCACAGCTAATTGTGTGGGAAGCACTCTTCCATGCCAGCATCCTCCTGCAATATTTGTGTCTTTGAAAATTGCTCTGGGATATTGAGTCTGCGGAGAGAATCTTGAATACCATTTCCAAAGATCACCTCACATGGAGGAAAGGATAAATTTGTTATTTGTCCAGTTAGCCACAAAAATTACCTACAAAATCACCCACAAAAAAAAAAACCCCATAGAATGTTTTAAGTAAGGAGAATGGAAGAATTTATCTACTTTACTGTAGGTACTAGTAACAGTGTCCCTAGGTTTAAAAACTACGAGAGTTGGTGGCAAGACACATTTGCATCAGCCTCCACTTCTTATAAACACCATGAAGTTTCTCTCTCTCACACCCAGCTATCAAGCTGTCAAGTTGCCTACACAACTTCATGGGTGAGATCCAGTCCTTCAAGGAAACCCACGTCCTGCAGATTGCTTCTAGGAAAGGCAAAATGCTGCAGGGCTCTTTTGAAACCAACAGCACCATTCCAGAGGTGGAGCTGTGCAAGGACCTCAAGACTTGTTCCCAAGCTTATTTCCATTTTTCACATCACTAGTTTTGCAAGCCTTGCCTTTTCCTTACCTCTGGACCCCATTCTCTCCTTCCTCTCCCTGATCCTTCTTTAAAAAAAAAAAAAAAAAAAGTTGAGTTGAGTCTGCCACAGTCACCTGGTTGCTGCAACCCCAAGTCATCACAACCCTTCAAGTTTCTCCATCTCTAAGACCACTACCAACAGAAATATGAGACTTCATGGCTCTAGTCTTTATCCTACAGATGTGTATGTCCAAGGAGTGAAAACACATGCAAATCCCAAGAAGTACTTTTGGTGGTGAGAATGGTCTTGGTGGAAACTCCTCCTCTACCTGCAGTGTGAGCTGCAAGACACGAACACTTACTCGTGCAGGATAAAGCCAGAGGTGGTCTGCAAATAATGGAGAATTGGTGAATATTTTTCCTTCAGGACAATTTCCTTCCTTCTCTTGAGAAGATGATTTGCCTGTCCTGTTCTAGTTAGGTTGTTGGTCTGATTTTATCAGCCTCTGGGGTCTGAGTTGGGAGGTCAGCCAGTTGTGCAGTTTTCTAAATTTGGGTCCAGCACTGTTTAGCACTCTCTGTATGTGGGTCCTCTTAAGCTAAGCAGTTGATGTGAGCACCTTGGCTGCAGATACTTTTCTTCACGTCTTGTGCTTCTCATGGAGTCTCCACAGAAGCCCTTTCCCCTGCTAGGTGGCTGATTTCAGAGCCTTTCCACAACATACAGAGACAGAGCTGCCCAATTCTGGATGATCGCAGCATATTGATGTGCTGAGAACATCATTTCTTGGGAGCTGGTTAATACATCAAGTGACTGAGGATAGCCAAGAAGGGTTGAGAGCAACAGCTTATCTGCATAAGTGTTTATCAAGC
>NW_009260293.1:0-1399 GCF_000687185.1 Egretta garzetta
AGCCTGGAAGCGGAGGGTGTCAGCGACCCACCAGTGCAGCTGATGTCCCCAACGGTGACACGGAAGGTGAAGTTGGGCTGGTGCGCTTGTCCCTCAGCCTTCAGGAGGTCGTAGCCAGGGGTCTTGCCTATGCGAGTGCCATATTCCTGCAGCAGGCTGATGGGCGTCTTCCCGGGGTTGGCGGCCAGCATCTGCTCCAGGCTGGGGACAGGGCTGTCACCAGCCCAAGAAAGGGTCAGAGGGGACTGGTAGGGGACTAGGGGGGAGTGGGGTGGTGGGAGAGGCTGGCCATGGGGACAGGGTGGCACTGACACGTAGCGTGGGGAAAGGGGTGGCATCGCCACACAGCATTAGGATATGAGGACAGGGGTGGAGACACCAATAGCATTGGGGACATGGGGACAGGGGTGTCACCAGCCTAAGCAGAGGTCAGAGGAGACCAGTAGGGTTATGGACTGGGAGAGAGCAGGGTGGTGGGAGAGGCTAGCATTGACATGTAGCATGGGGACATGGGCATCGCCACACGGCGTGGGGACACGGGGACAGGGATGGCACTGCCATATGGCACAGGGACATGGGGGACAGGGGTGGCACCACCAGGCAGTGTGCAGGCATGGGGAAAGGGGTGGCACTGCCACACAGCATGGGGATGTGGGGGACAGGGGTAGCCCTGACGTGTAGTGCAGGGACATGGGGACAGGGCTGGCATCGCCGTGCAGCATTAGGCTATGGGGGTAGGAGTGGCACTGCCACATGGCATGGGGACACAGGGACAGGGCTGTCACCAGCCCAAGCAGGGGTCAGAGGGGGACTAGCAAGGGAAAAGCGGGGCGGTGGGAGAGGCTGGCAGTGTGACACAGCGTGGGGACATGGGGATAGGGGTGGCATCGCCACGCAGCATTAGGATATGGGGACTGGGGTGGCACCAGCAAGCAGTGTGGGGACACGAGGACAGGGATAGTGCTGCCACATGGCATGGGGACAGGGATGGGACCACCACACAGCACGGGGACAGAGCTGGCACCGCCACGCAGCATGGGGGCATAGGGATAAGGGTAGCGCTGCCATACAGCATGGGGACAGGGGTGGCACTGCCACACAGCATGGGGACAGGGGTGGCACTGCCGTGTAGCGCGGGGACAGGGCTGGAGCATGGGGACCCACCACAGGAGTGGCACTGCCATGGGACATGGGGACATGGGGACATAGGGATGGGGCTGGAGCCCCCAAGGCAGCACTGGGGACATGGGGGTCACAGGGGTGGCACCGCCACGCAGTGTGGGGACATGGGGACAGGGATGGGACCACCACATGGGCGTGGGGAGGGGGGGGGGCACTGCCAGGCAGCATGGGGACTTGGGGACAGAAGTGGCATCGCCACAGGGCGTGGGGGAGAGGG
>NW_009260293.1:1966-2626 GCF_000687185.1 Egretta garzetta
ACGGGGTGGGAGAGGGACAGACGGATGGGATGGGAGGGGGACCAGGGACAGACAGACGGGGTGGGACGGGGATGGACAGATGGCATGGGACAGGAGGGATGGGACAGGGACAGACAGACGGGGTGGGATGGGGATGGACAGACAGGGTGGGATGGGGATGGGCAGATGGCATGGGACAGGAGGGATGGGACAGGAACGGACAAGAGGGATGGGACAAGGACAGACAGACGGGGTGGGACGAAGATGGACAGACGGCATGGGACAGGGACAGGAGGGATGGGACAGGGACAGACAGACGGGGTGGGGCGAAGATGGACAGACGGCATGGGACAGGGACAGGAGGGATGGGACAGGGACAGACAGACGGGGTGGGACGGGGATGGACAGACGGCATGGGACAGGGACAGGAGGGATCGGACAGGGACAGACAGACGGGGTGGAACAGGAGTCAATAGATGGGGACAATGGGGACAGGTGGGGTGGGACAGGGACAGACAGACAGCATGGGACAAAGATGGACAGATGGGATCAGGCAGGGACAGGTAGATGGGGCGGGACAAGGATGGACAGACAGAATGGGACAGGGACAGACAGACAGGGATGGATAGGGACAATAGGGACGGACAGGGTGGGATAAGGATGGACAGACAGCGGGGGACA
>NW_009260293.1:4250-5571 GCF_000687185.1 Egretta garzetta
GAATGGGACAGGACAGACAGACAGGGATGGATAGGGACAATAGGGACGGACAGGGTGGGATAAGGATGGACAGACAGCGTGGGACAAGGACACAAGGGGACATTGGGGACAGCTGGGTGGGACAGGGAGGGATGGGGACAGGCAGGATGCGATGGGGACAGACGGACAGGGACAGACAGGGGGGGATGGGGAGGGTTTGGTGGGGAGGTGAGCAGGGTGTGACAGGGACCGATGGACGGGGGATGGGGGGGACAGCTGTGGTGTGATGGGACAGAGGGACAGGGAGTGATGGGGACAGACAGACAGGGAGGGGGACAGAGGGACAGGCGGTGATGGGACAGCTGGGATGGGCAGGGTGTGACAGGGACAGACAAGGGGCCATGGGGACAAACAGATGCCTGCACTGGGAGCAGTGGGGACAGGGATGCCTGGACTGGGAGTACTGGAAGCAAACTGGAAGCACTGGGGGCAGAATCACACTGCACTGGGAGCACTGGGGACAAGGACACCCAGACTAGGAGCACTGGGGACAGACTGGGAGCAGTGGGGACAGGGATGTCTAGACTGGGAGTGCTGGAAGCAAACTGGAAGCACTGGGGACAGAATCACACTGGACTAGGAGCACTGGGCAGACTGGGAGCAGTGGGGACAGAGGAACTCCCATACTGGGAGCACTGGGGTCAGACTGGGAGCATTGGGGATAGAGACGGCACAGACTGGGGCCACTGGGGACAGAGGGACACCCATACTGATGGCTCTGGTGACAGACTGGGAGCACTGGGGACAGAAGCACACCCAGACTGGGAGCACTGGGATTGCACTGGGGCCTGTGTGCGGTGCTGGGACCAGGGGGGGTTCCCAGACCCAGTGTCCCGGGGGTCCCGGGGGGCACTGGGGGTTCCCGGTCCTGGTCTGGGGGGTGTGTGTCCCAGGACTGGGGGAGGGGTCCTGGTGTGGTTCAGGATCCCAGTCCCAGTACTGGTGCCAGTGGGGGGGTCCCAGTGCTGGTGCTGGGGCTGGTATGGGGGTCCCGGTGCTGGTCTGGGTGCTGGTGTAGGGGTCCCAGTGCCAGTATAGGGGTCCCAGTGCTGGTGTAGGGGTACCAGTGCCAGTACGGGGGTCCTGGTGCCAGTATAGGGGTCCTGGTGCCAGTACAGGGGTCCCGGTGCTGGTGTAGGGGTACCAGTGCCAGTACAGGGGTCCTGGTGCCAGTATAGGGGTCCCGGTGCCAGTATAGGGGTCCCGGTGCTGGTGTAGGGGTACCAGTGCCAGTATGGGGGTCCCGGTGCCAGTACAGGGGTCCCGGTGCTGGTGTAGGGGT
>NW_009260293.1:5739-6012 GCF_000687185.1 Egretta garzetta
CCAGTGCCGGTGTAGGGGTCCCAGTGCCAGTACGGGGGTCCCAGTGCCGGTGTAGGGGTACCAGTGCCAGTATAAGGGTCCCGGTGCTGGTGTAGGGGTCCCGGTGCTGGTGGTCTCGGTGCTGGTAGGGAGGGTCCTGGTGCCAATATAGGGGTCCCAGTGCCAGTACGGGGGTCCCAGTGCCGGTGTAGGGGTACCAATGCCAGTATAGGGGTCCCGGTGCCAGTACGGGGGTCCCGGTGCTGGTGGTCTCGGTGCCGGTAGGGGGGGTCC
>NW_009260293.1:7889-8339 GCF_000687185.1 Egretta garzetta
CCCCCCCCAGCCTAGTGGGGTGCACACGCGTGTGCAAAGAGGGGGGGCGTGTGTGCAAGGGGGGTGCACACACAGGAGAGGGGCTGCATACACACGCAGGGGTGCGCACAGGTGTGCAAGGGGCTGCACGTGCGTGCAATGGGTACCCACGGGTGTAGGGCTGCACACGGGGGGGCAAGGGGGTGCATGTGTGTGTAAGGGGGTGCACGTCTGTGCAAGGGGGTGCGCGTGTGTGTAAGGGCACATCCAGGTGCAAAGGGGTGCACCCACGGGTGCTGGGGATGTGCACGCATGTGGGGCTGCACATGTGTGCAAGGGGGTGCCCACGCATGCAAGGGGGTGCCCAACGCGGGGCTGCACACACGCGTGCAAGGGGGTGCCCACGCATGCAAGGGGGTGCACAATACGGGGCTGCACACACGGGGGCAAGGGGGTGCCCACGCATGGAAG
>NW_009260293.1:8463-8792 GCF_000687185.1 Egretta garzetta
CGGCGCACACGTGTGCAAGGGGGTGCCCACGTGTGCAAGGGGGTGCCCAATGCGGGGCTGCACACACGGGTGCAGGGGGTGCCGGTGCATGCAATGGGGTGCCCGTGGGTGCAAGGGGGTGCACACACATGGGGCTGCAGACATTGGTGCAAGGGGGTGCACATGTGTGTAAAGGGGTGCCCGTGCACGCACGGGGTTGCACCCATGGGGCTGCACCCATGGGTGCAGGGGGGTGCCCGTGCATGCAAGGAGGGTGCGGATGTGGAGCTGCACCCATTGGTGCAAGGGGTGCAGGTGCATGCAAGGGGGTGCCCATGTGTGTAAAGGGG
>NW_009260293.1:9389-10443 GCF_000687185.1 Egretta garzetta
GCATGGGTGCAGGGGGGTGCACATGCATGCACGGGGGGGTGCACAGGTGGGGCTGCACACAGAGGTGCAAGGGGTGCAGGTGCATGTATTGGGGTGCCCATGGGTGCGTGGGGGTGTCGACATGGGTGCAAGAGGGTGCACATGGGGGTGCACCCATGGGTGCAGGGGGGTGCACATGCATGCACGGGGGGGTGCACAGGTGGGGCTGCACACAGAGGTGCGGGCGGGTGCACAGGTGGGGCTGCACGCAGAGGTGCGAGAGGTGCAGGTGCATGCATTGGGGTGCACACGTGTGTAAAGGGGTGCCCATGCGTGCATGGGGGTGTAGCACACGCACATGGGGGTGTAGACGTGTAAAGGGGTGCCCATGAGTGCATGGGGCTGTAGACATGGGTGCAAGAGGGTGCACATGCATGTGGGGCTGCACCCATGGGTGCAAAGGGGTGCACATGCATGTGGGGCTGCACCCATGGGGGCAGGGGGGGGGTGCACCCATGGGCGCAAAGGGGTGCACATGCATTCATGGGGGTGCACCCATGGGTGCAAGGGGGTGCACATGCATGCATGGGGGTGCACCCATGGGCGCAGGGGGGTGCACATGCATGCACAGCGGGGGTGCACAGGTGGGGCTGCACACAGAGGTGCAAGGGGTGCAGGTGCATGCATTGGGGTGCCCATGGGTGCAAGGGGTGCACATGTGTGTAAAGGGGTGCCCATGCGTGCATGGGGGTGTAGCACATGCACATGGGGGTGTAGACACGGGTGCAAGGGGGTACACACACATGTGGGCTGCACCCATGGGTGCAAGGGGGTGCACATGCATGCATGGGGGTGCACCCATGGGCGCAGGGGGGCGCACATGTATGCATGGGGGTGCACCCATGGGTGCAAAGGGGTGCACATGCATTCATGGGGGTGCACCCATGGGTGCAAGGGGGTGCACATGCATTCATGGGGGTGCACCCATGGGCGCAGGGGGGCGCACATGCATGCATGGGGGGGTGCACAGGAGGGGCTGCACACAGAGGTGCGAGGGGTGCAGATGCATTCGGGG
>NW_009260293.1:11786-15422 GCF_000687185.1 Egretta garzetta
ATGTGGGGGTGCCATGGGCGTGGGTGCCCACAGACCCCTGGGAGGTGCCGTTCGAGGAGATCCTGGACCTGCAGTGGGTGGGCAGTGGGGCGCAGGGCGCCGTCTTCCTGGGCCGCTTCCACGGCGAGGAGGTGGCCGTGAAGAAGGTGCGGGACCTCAAGGAGACCGACATCAAGCACCTGCGCAAGCTCAAGCACCCCAACATCATCACCTTCAAGTGAGCGTGGGCGCTGCTGGCACCGGCACGGGCATGGGGTGGTGGGCATGGGGACAGCATGAGGCATGGACGTGCTATGGGCTTGGGGACACCATGGACACGGGGCATGGACATGGCACAGATGTGGCATGCGGCATGGTCATGCTATGGTCATGGAGCGTGGATGTGGCATGGACGAGCCATGGTCATGGGGAACACCAGGGGCACGAGGCATAGACGTGGGGTGGGGCACGGGACATGGACACAGCATGGGCAAGCCTTGGGAATGGGGCATGGGCATGAACATGGTATGGGGTGTGGCCATTCCACGGGCGTGAGGGATGGAGTCATGGACATGGTGTGGTCATGGGCATGAACATAGCATGAGGCATGGACACGCCATGGGCAAGCCATGGACATGGGGGATACCATGGGCACGTCATGGTCATGGCCATGAACATAGTATGAGGCATGGACACGCCATGGGCAAGCTATGGACATGGGGGACACCCATGGGCACGGGGCATGGACTCGTCATGGTCATGGGCATGAACACAGCATGAGGCATGGACATGCCATGGGTAAGCCATGGTCCTGGGGGACCCCATGGGCACATCGTGAGCATGGGCATGAACATAGCATGAGGCATGGACATGCCATGGGCAAGCCATGGGGAACACCATGGGCACATCATGATCATGAACATAGCATGAAGCATGGACATGCTATGGGCAAGCCATGGACATGGGGGGACACCATGGGCACAGGGCATGGACATGGCATGGGCATGAGGCATGGAGACGCCATGGACACTTGTTGGTCCTAGGGCGTGGGGAACACCATGGGCACCGGGAATGGACATGGCATGGGCATGAGCATGAACATGGCATGGACATGGACAGAGCATGGACACAGGCATCATGGACGTGACATGGGCATGGGACACCAAGATGGCACGTGCATGGGGAACACCCATCACAGCACGGAGCTGGGTGGGCAGGACACAGCATGGACACAGGGCATTGACACACCATGGGCATGGGGGTGGCAACCCATGGGACAAACCCGTCACAGCCAGGGTGCTCTCAGGGGCAGGGCAATGTGGGTGCAGATGGGTGCCCCGGTGCTCTGGCACTGATGGTGACCTGGGTGCAGGTGGGTGCCCCAATTCAGGTGGACACCCCCATCTCCCAGTGCTCCTGGGTGCAGAGGGGTGCCTGTGGTGCCCATGGGTGCTCATGGGTAGCCTGGGTGCAGATGGGTGCTCCAGCACTGATGGGTGCTCCAGCACTGATGGGTGCCAAGTGTCCCAGTGCAGATGGGTGCTCACGAGTGCCCCAGTAGAGTTGGGTGCCCCAATAGCATTGGGGTGCTGCTGGGTGCTCTGGCTGGCCAGGCAGCGGGTGCTGAGGGTGCTGCTGTGCCCGCAGGGGTGTGTGCACCCAGGCACCCTGCTACTGCATCATCATGGAGTTCTGCGCCCAGGGCCAGCTCTACGAGGTGCTGCGCGCTGGGCGCAAGGTCACCCCCTCCCTCCTCGTCGACTGGTCCATGGGCATCGCCGGCGGCATGAACTACCTGCACCTCCACAAGATCATCCACCGCGACCTCAAGTCGCCCAAGTGAGCGGGGATGGGGGCTCAGGGAGCACCCATGGGTGCTGGGGTGGGTGCATCAGGTGGTGCCGTGCCCGTGGTGGGAACACGTGGGTGGCGGTTGCATGATCATAGCAGTGCTGTGCCTGTGGTGGTGCCTTGTCCTCGGTGGCTGCATGCCGGAGACAGTTGCATGTCCGTGGTGGTGCCACGTCCGTGGTGGTGCCATGTCCATGGTGGTGACGCCTGCATGATGGTGACATATCCATGGTGGAGCAGTGACCATGGTGGTGACATATCTGTGGTGGTGCCACGTCCATGGTGGTGACATGTTGATGGCCATGCTATGCCCACTGTGATGCAATGCCCATGGCAGTTGCATGCCCATGGCAGTGACGTGTCCATGGTATTGCTGTGCCCGTGACAGTGCAATGACTGCGGTGGTTGCACGTCCGTGACAGTTGTATGGCCATGGCAGCACCATCCCCAGGATGGTTCCATGCTCACAGCAATTGCATGACGGTGGTGGTGCTGTGCTCATGGTGGTGGCGGCGCTGTGTCCATGGCGATGGCGTGCCCACAACAGGACCATGCTCATGATAGTTGCATGCAAACGACGGTGTCATGCCCACGGTGGTGTCATGCCCATGGTGGTGCCATCCGTGCTGGTGCTGTTGGTGGTGCCATGTCCATGACGGTTTTGTGCCCGTGGTGGTGGCATGCCCATGACCCGCTGATGCTCTTAGCGGTTGCATGCCTGTGGCGGTGCCGTGCCCGTGTCATTGGTGTGGTGCTGGCGTGGCGCTGAGTGGGTGCCCCCCCCAGCATGCTCATCACCTATGACGACGTGGTGAAGATCTCGGACTTCGGCACCTCCAAGGAGCTCATTGACAAGAGCACCAAGATGTCCTTCGCCGGCACCGTGGCCTGGATGGCACCTGAGGTCATCCGCAACGAGCCCGTCTCCGAGAAGGTCGACATCTGGTGAGGGCACAGGGACTTTGGGGACATCGGGGACATGGGAACCTTAGGGACACTGGGGAACTGTGGTGGCACTGGGGACACGGCAACACAGGGGGCTTTGGGAAGCAATGGGGGGCACAGGAGGCATTGGGGACAATAGGAACAGGGGACATTGTGGGGACATCAGGCACCATGAGGCCTCAGGGACACCAGCGACACTGGGGGGGGAACAGAGATGGAGACGTTGGGGCTGGTGGTGGGGACCTTGCAAGGACAGGGATGGGGGACATAGGGGACACCAGCACGGGCAAAGGCAGGGAGGGGACAGTGGAGAAGGGCAAGGGGGACCAGGGGACAGTGGGAGGCCACTGGGGGTGCTCAGCTGTGGGTGCCAGGGGCCATGGGTGCTGGTGCCCCCAGGTCCTTCGGGGGGGGGGTGAAAAAAACCCCCCCCCCCCCCACAGGCTGCCCCGACGGCTTCAAGGTGCTGCTGCGCCAGTGCTGGTGAGTGCACCCATGGGGCCACCCTGCCATGGGGCCACCCCGCCATGGGGCCACCCCACCATGGGGACATCCTGCCATGGGGCCATGCCACCATGGCGACATCCCACCATGGGGAACACCCCACCATGGCGACACCCCACCGTGGGGACACCCCACCATGGGGACACCCCACCACGGGGACACCCCACCTGGGGCCACACCATGACCACCCATGCCATGGATGGGTTTTACCGTGGGGGACCCCATCATGGAGACCCCACTGTAGGGACCACCATGAGGGACCTGCCATTGGCACTCCAATGTGTGTGTGGAGGACACCCATTGTCATAGGGACCCCCACCCTGGGGGTGCCCCCGCCCTGGGGAGGGCCTGCCTCTG
>NW_009260293.1:16104-18056 GCF_000687185.1 Egretta garzetta
ACCCCCCGGGCCCCCAGCGCCCCAGGGACACCCCAGGAACCCCTGGGACCCCCAGCACCCCAGGACCCCAGCACCCCAGGACCCCCAGCACCCCAGGACCCCCAGCACCCAGGGACACCCCAGGAACCCCTGGGACCCCCAGCACACTGGGACCCCCAGCACCGCAGGGCCCCTCAGCACCCCAGGACCCCTCAGTACCCTGGGTCCCCCAAACCCTGCAGGCCACCTTCAAATCCCAGGTACCCAGCACCCTGGAGCCCCAGCACCCCAAGACCCCTGGCATACCCAGCACCCAGGGACCCCCCCAGCACCCCCAAACCCTACAGGAAACCTGCTTCAGATCCCAGTGGCTCTGAGGGCTGGTGCTGGGGCAACTGGTGCCAGCAGTAGCAGGTGCTCAGGATATCAAGGCCCAGTATATCCCAGTGCTCATGGTAGCCATGCCCAGTATATCCCAGTGCCTGAAGTAGCTGCACCCAGGTAATGCAGTGCCCAGGGTGGCTGGTGCCCAGGGTGCCCAGTGCCCGTGGTAACTGGTGCCCAGTGCCTGCAGTAACCAGTGCCTGGGGTGTCCAGTGCCTGTGGTAACTGGTGCCCAGGTTGCCCAGTGCCTGCAGTATCTGGTGCCTGAGGTGTCTGGTGCCCACCATAGCTGGTGCCCAGTGCCCAGGGTGTCCAGCGCCCGTGGTAACTGGTGGCCAGTGCCTGCAGTAGCTGGTGCCCGGATTGTCCAGTGCCTGCAGTAACTGGTGCCTGGGATATCCAGTACCCAGCATAGCTGGTGCTTGGGGTGCCCAGTGCCTGTGGTAACTGGTGCCCAGCGCCTGCAGTAACTGGTGCCTGGGGTGTCTGGTGCCCACCATAGCTGGTGCCTGGGGTGCCCAGTGCCTGTGGTAACTGGTGCCCAGCGCCTGCAGTAACTGGTGCCTGGGGTGCCCAGTGCCCGTGGTAACTGGTACCCAGAGCCTGCAGTATCTGGTGCCTGAGGTGTCTGGTGCCCACCATAGCTGGTGCCCAGGTTGCCCAGTGCCTGCAGTAACTGGTGCCCAGGTTGCCCAGCGCCTGCAGTAACTGGTGTCCAGGGGTGCCCAGCGCAGCTGGTGCCGGGTGCCCAGGGTGCCCAGTGCCTGCAGTAACTGGTGCCCAGGGTGTCCGGTGCCCACCATAGCTGGTGCCCAGTGCCCAGGGTGCCCGGTGCCCGTGGTAACTGGTGCCCAGTGCCTGCAGTAACTGGTGCTCAGGTTGCCCCGTGCCTGCAGTAACTGGTCCCCAGGGTGCCTGGTGCCTGTGGTAACTGGTGCCCAGTGCCTGCAGTAACTCGTGCCTGGGGTGTCTGGTGCCCAATATAGCTGGTGCCCGGTGCCCAGGGTGCCCGGTGCCTGTCGTAACTGGTGCCCGTGGTACCCGTGGTCCCCACATGCCGCAGGCGGAGTGGCGGGAGGAGGTGAAGCTGCACTTCGAGAAGATCAAGTCGGAGGGGACGTGTCTGCACCGCCTGGAGGAGGAGCTCATCAACCGCCGGCGCGAGGAGCTCCGGTGGGGCCCGTCTGTGGGGCACTGGGGACACGGGGTGCCATGGGGGCATCAGGGGTGCGGTGGGGGAACCAGGGTCAGGGGGTATCAGGGGTTGCTGGGGTATGGGGAGGGCTGTTGGGTGTCGTTCCGTCTGTGGGGTGGGTGCTGTGGGGTGCCGTAGGGTGCATGTGCCGACACCACGCGTGCCCCGGGTGCCAGGCACGCACTGGACATCCGGGAGCACTACGAGCGCAAGCTGGAACGCGCCAACAACCTCTACATGGAGCTCAGCGCCCTCATGCTGCAGCTGGAGCTCAAGGAGAAGGAGCTGCTCAGGTGAGCAGGCACCCCCAGCACCCACCCGCACCCCCTGTACCCACCCCACGGCCACCCCATTGCTGTGGCCAGCGCTATACCAACCCTATGGCCATGGCCAA
>NW_009260293.1:18235-18668 GCF_000687185.1 Egretta garzetta
GGCCCCCCCAGGACCACCCCATGGCCAATGGCCACCCCATGGCCATGGTCAACCCTGTATCCACCCCATGGCCACCCCATGGCCACCGACAACCTTATGCCCATCCCAGGGCCACCTCATGGTACCCCATAGCCATAGCCACCCCTATATCCACCCCATGGCCAAAGTCAACCTTATGTCCATCCCAGGGCCACCTCATGGCCATAGCCTCCCCTATATCCACCCCATGGCCACAGCCAACCTTATGTCCAGCCCAGGGCCACTCCAGGGCCACCCCATGGCCATGGTCAACCCTGTATCCATCCCATGGCCACAGCCAACCTTATGTCCATCCCAGGGCCACCCCATGGCCATAGCCACCCCTATATCCACCCCATGGCCACAGCCAACCTTATGTCCAGCCCAGGGCCACTCCAGGGCCACCCCATGGCCA
>NW_009260293.1:20386-20775 GCF_000687185.1 Egretta garzetta
CCCCCCGCCCCAGATGCCTGGGTCCATTTGGAGGTCCATGAGTGCTCGGAAACTTAGGATGGGTGCAGGGGGCCAGTGGGTGCCTGGACACCCAGGAGGGGTGGCGGGGGGGGGTCCATGGGTGCTCAGACACCCAGGATGTGGAGGGGGGTGCCCATGGGTGCTCAGACAATTGGGATGGGTGCAGGAGGGGTTTCTGGGTCCTTGAAAGACCAAGATGGGTGCAGGGGAGTCCATGGGTGCCTGGATGCCCTGGATGTGTACAGGGGGGGTGAGAGTCCATGGGAGCTCATACAGCTGCAGTGGGCGCAGGGGGGTCCATGGGTGGTTGGACACCCAGGCTGGGTGCAGGAGGGAGGTCAGTGGGTGCCTAAATGCCCAGGATGGGT
>NW_009260293.1:21556-22403 GCF_000687185.1 Egretta garzetta
GGGGGGAGGTGGAGGGGGTGGGAGGAGAAGGTGGGTGGAAAGTGGGGTTGTGGGTCCCTCAAAGCTGGGTATTATGGTGTAGGGGTCCCCTGACAGCCCCCCCAGGATGGGATTAGCAAGGGGAAGGGGATCCCAGGGCTTGGTACCACGGGCTGGGGGGGTGTGTATGTCCCTAGGGTCCCTCAGGGCTTGGTACCATGGGGTAGGGGGTCGCTAGGGTCCCCCAGGGCTTGGTATTATGAGGAAGGGGGGGCTGTGTCCCCTGAGCCCCCCCAAGGCAGGATTAACAAGTCACAGGGGGTCTGTAGGGCCCCCCAGGGCTGGGTACCATGGGGCTGGGTGGGACCCCTAGGGTCCCCCAGTACTTAGTACCATTAGTTGGGGGGGTGTGTGTGTGGGTGGGGGGCGGTGTCCCCTTGTGTCCCCCAGGGCTCGGCACTTATGGGGTAGGTGTTCCCTGAGCTCCCCAGCAAGGGGTTAGCAAGGGGACGGGTGGGCCTTGGGGTGCCCGGGGATGGGTGCCATTGGGTGAAGGTCCCTAGAGTCCTCCAGGGCTGGGTGCCATTGGGTGGGGGTCCCTAGGGTCCTCCAGGGCTGGGCACTATGGGGATGGGGGTCCCCTAAGCCCCCCAGGGTGGGGTTAGCAAGGGGCCAGAGGGGGGGAGCCCCCTTTATGGGGAAGGGGGGGGTCCCACTGAGGATGCCAGGACCAGGTACAACGGGGAACAGGGTCCCCAGAGCCCCCCCAGGATCAAGTACCAGGGGGAGGGGGCCTCCCCAGTGCCCCCCAGGATGAGGTACTGTGGGGAGGGGTCTTGTGAGCCCCCTATGATAAGATAACAAGGGG
>NW_009260293.1:22470-23143 GCF_000687185.1 Egretta garzetta
CCCCCCCAGAACAGGGACCATGGCGGGGGGGGGTCCCCATATTCACCCAGGTCAGGCTATCAGGGGGAAGGGGGCACCCAGGGCCCCCAGCACGGGGTACCATCCAGAGAGGGCCCCATGACACCCCCCCAAAACCCCCCCAGGACCCAAAGATCAGGTGTGATGGGGAGGGGGGTCCCCAAAGCCCCCCCCAGGGATGGGCACCATGGGGAGGGGGTGCCAGGTCCCAGAACAGAGCATCGTGGTCATGGGATCCCCAGGGCAGGTAGCAAGGGGAGGGGGCTTCCCCTGAGCCCCCCCAAGGCTGGAGCCCATAGGGAAGAGACCGTCATGGGGAGGGGGGGGTCCCCAGAGCCCCCCAGGGCTGGAGACCACATCCAGGGGGTCCCCAGGGTTCCCCACCATGCGAGAGCAGAGGGAAAGGGGTCTCACGTCCCTCTGGGGGTGGTTACCATGGGGAGGGGGGACCCCCCAGTACCAAGCATCTTGTGGGGGGCTGCAGGGGACCCCAAGACCAGGAGCTACAGGTGAGGGGTCCCCCAGGACCAGGTGTTACGAGGAGGGGGCCCCCAAAGCTCCCCTGGGATGAGTAACATGGGGAAGGGGTGCCCTGGTCCCCAGCAAGGGTAAGCAAGGGGAAGGGGTCCCCTGAGCTCCCCCCCCCCAGGACCAG
>NW_009260293.1:27854-28802 GCF_000687185.1 Egretta garzetta
AGGGTTAGCAAGGGGAAGGGGATCCCCAGGGCCCCCAGGGATGGGGCGGGGGGGGCATCTCTAGGGTCCCCAGGGCTTGGTATTATGGGGTAGGGGGTGCCTAGGGTCCCCCAGGGTTGGGTACAATGAGCTGGGGGGAGGTGGGGAGGGGGTGGGAGGAGAAGGTGGGTGGAAAGTGGGGTTGTGGGTCCCTCAAAGCTGGGTATTATGGTGTAGGGGTCCCCTGACAGCCCCCCCAGGATGGGATTAGCAAGGGGAAGGGGATCCCAGGGCTTGGTACCACGGGCTGGGGGGGTGTGTATGTCCCTAGGGTCCCTCAGGGCTTGGTACCATGGGGTAGGGGGTCGCTAGGGTCCCCCAGGGCTTGGTATTATGAGGAAGGGGGGGGTGTGTCCCCTGAGCCCCCCCAAGGCAGGATTAACAAGTCACAGGGGGTCTGTAGGGCCCCCCAGGGCTGGGTACCATGGGGCTGGGTGGGACCCCTAGGGTCCCCCAGTACTTAGTACCATTAGTTGGGGGGGTGTGTGTGTGGGTGGGGGGCGGTGTCCCCTTGTGTCCCCCAGGGCTCGGCACTTATGGGGTAGGTGTTCCCTGAGCTCCCCAGCAAGGGGTTAGCAAGGGGACGGGTGGGCCTTGGGGTGCCCGGGGATGGGTGCCATTGGGTGAAGGTCCCTAGAGTCCTCCAGGGCTGGGTGCCATTGGGTGGGGGTCCCTAGGGTCCTCCAGGGCTGGGCACTATGGGGATGGGGGTCCCCTAAGCCCCCCAGGGTGGGGTTAGCAAGGGGCCAGAGGGGGGGAGCCCCCTTTATGGGGAAGGGGGGGGTCCCACTGAGGATGCCAGGACCAGGTACAACGGGGAACAGGGTCCCCAGAGCCCCCCCAGGATCAAGTACCAGGGGGAGGGGGCCTCCCCAGTGCCCCCCAGGATGAGGTACTGTGGGGAGGGGT
>NW_009260293.1:30334-30964 GCF_000687185.1 Egretta garzetta
CCAGAGATTCAGAGCCAACCTGTCTCCCCAGGACAGGAGATAATTTGGGGGGGGGGAATGAGGAGCATATAAGTGGCTAAAGCCCCCCAAACAGCCCCACCCCTTCTTTACTGGTGGAACTGGGAGCACTGGATGGTGGCAGACACCCAGCACTGGAGCCCCAGGGCAGGGGCAGCTCTCACCCCCCTGAAGCAAAGAAAGCTCCCAGGTGGATTTTGGGGCAAGGAAGGGAAGAGGCAGAGAGCACCCCAACCCCCCTGGGATACTGGTTTCCATTAAAGACCAGTTTGTAGGGCACTGCGGGAGGCAGAGAACCCCCCCAAAATGCAGCTGGAGCATCAGCCACCCCTCCCACCCCCATTCTTCCACAGTCCCAGGGCTGCATTCTATCCCCAGAGGAAACCCAGAGCATACTGGGAGCAACTGGGGAGAACTGGTGCAAATAAAGACGGAGACAGGCAGATCCATTAACCAAAATATCCTCCAGTTTCTATTCACAAGGAAAAGCTCCAGTCCATCTTTTTATTAATTTTTTTTTTGAAAAATTTCCTGACGTTACAGAACTAAACTGAAATGTTTCTCTTCCACTCTTACATTTCATGACAAAAACAGAAACTTCATGAGCCGAAA
>NW_009260293.1:32269-33025 GCF_000687185.1 Egretta garzetta
AAGAGGGAAAACCAAAAAGCAACAGCTACAAGATAGCAGGGTCGAGAAGGAATCGGAACAGGTCACTAGACTCCAGGCCGGGACACGGGGAAAATCATCTCTCGGCCGGCAAGAAAACTCCGTTCTAAGAAACATCACAAGCTCACTTTGGAGTAAAAAGGAGGAAGAAAAAAAACAAACCCTCAAATAACGGGGAAAAAAAGAAAAAAAAGAGGAAAAAAATTGCTCTTCCAAGTCTCCTCTATGGGGTCTCCATGCTGCCACCGATCTGCTGGTCCTCTAAGGCCACAAGCAGACTCAGTAAGGAGAAAATCTCTGCTTTTCCGCTTTCAGTTTGTTAGTGACACATGGCACAGCTGGAGCGGAGGTACCCTTAGCAGCAGACACAACATTTAGAGCCAGGAGAGGGACAGGTTTCATGCCAAGCAGACTGGAGACACAAGGGGCAGTCGGAAGAGGGTTGGGGAGGCTGGCGGGTGCTTCGGAGGCCCCCGCTGTGGCGAGCGAGGGGGTGGTGGTGGAGGAGGAAGAAGAAGAAGGGGTGGAGGGTTGAGAGAGGTTGATGCTGAGGTGGTCAGGGATCGTGACGGAGGCTGCCTGGGAGGAGGGTTTAGCGCTTTCTAAACTGTAACAGAGGAGAAAAGGAACAAAAAAAAAAAATACGGGTGGGTGGAAGGGAACACCACAAAAAAAAAAAAGCAGCACAGGACAAACAGCGTAAAATCGCACGAGCCGAGCTCGGGGAGGGGGGGAGGG
>NW_009260293.1:33687-34293 GCF_000687185.1 Egretta garzetta
GCGCCGGGCTGCGGGGAAGCCAGCCGTCCCCCGGCAGGGCTCACCGGCCGCTCCGAGGAGGAGCCAAACCAGCACCAATGCCTCTGTCTGAGATCACAGCATCCCACCGGGAGATGCTCGGGATCTCCAGGGAGTCCCCCTCCTTTATCACCCCATGAAAAAGCCCTCATCACGCAAGCGCCGGATCGAAACAGCACAACCCTAAACCACCGAGAGCCTGACGGGGCCAGGCTCGGCTTTTAAGCAGCCACGGGCTCCCCCCGGCCCCTTTCCAGCCAGGTCCATTACCCTACGGCTTCCCACAGACCGGGAGGCGATCACACCAGGAAAAAGGGACAACAGGCACAGGAAAAGGAAAGGAAAGTGGTGGGGGTGGGAGCGGGAAAGAAAAACAGGAAAGAAAAACCCTTCCCCTCATGCGTCAGGGCATAAGGAGGGCGGGAGCGGAACCCCACGGCGCGGGCGTGCAGTGCCAGCCCCCCCCCCCCCCCCCCCCCCCCCCCCCCATCCACTAGGACCCCATCCCAGACTCCTAGAAGCACCCCCACAGTCCCCCGGAGACTCTCATCCCCCTCGCAGTCCCCCAGGGCGGCCCCCGCCCCAGCT
>NW_009260293.1:35086-35625 GCF_000687185.1 Egretta garzetta
ATTAACCCATCCTCCTCCTCCTCCGTCACATGTCTGTCCCCCCCAGGGACAGGGGTGGCATCTCCTGGTGGAGTTTAAGGGGCAGAGAAAGGGGATTTCTGCCTTAAAGTTGGCAGGAAGCAGGAGAAGGGAGGAGTTGCCAGCAGAGTGGTCCAAGGAGTTGGTTTGGGGCGCAGACACGAGCCCTCCCACAGCTTTGAAGCTGAGAACGGGCAACCCCACACCCCATTTTGTCATTAGTAAAGAGGGGCAGCTCCCAGCGACCCACAGGGACAAGCGGGCAGCTGCCTGCCCTGCTGCCCACCCCTCTCCCTCCCCAATGAGGGCTGGAAAGGATATGGATCCCATCCAGATACTCACATCATTTGGAATGGTGAGTTCGTGAGAGGTGGTTTGAGCGGAGGCATCCAAACCTGCTTAGAAACAGAGAAAAAGCGGGAGAAGTTCAGGGGGGGGGGCAGTGGGACAGGGGGGCGCAGCACAGACAGACCGCAGGAATCAAGCCAGCATTTGCTGCCGGCTTCATGGCTAACCCTGAA
>NW_009260293.1:36229-37736 GCF_000687185.1 Egretta garzetta
CAGCCCTGCCTGCCCCAGCGCCTGGTTGGGGGGTAAAGCAAGGGGGCGCAAGGCTCGTTAACAGCATCAGGCGCTGGATGACCGAGCCCTCCGACAAGTCCTGCTGCTCTCCACTGTCCAGCTGACTTCTTCTGGGGCATGTACAACCAAGCCAGTCAGTACCTCCAGCCCTTCTAAGGCTCCCCTCGACCCCCCCTTTCCCCTCCCATCCGTGCACAAAGGCGGGCAGCATTTAACAGGGAGAACGAGACCCCGGTCAGTATTAATACACAATAGAATAACTACAGATTTTGTTTTTCAATCATTACCCCAATAGCCTTTCACCTCTGGAGAGCTGGATTCAATGCCTGTTAAGATACAAGTGACAATGAGTTTGGCTGTCTCAAGTTTAGAGCCCCAAATGGATATTTTAGCCATCTTAGCAAATCTACAGCAAATTTGGTACAACTCAACAGTTGCCTGCTCAGGACTGGAGTAGCCGGAGGGGAGAGAGAGGGTGCTGCGGGTCGGGGGGGTCTCCCGGTGCATTGGCAGAGCTGTGGAGGATGAGGGTGAAGAGGAAGGAAAGCAGCATGGAAGCCCTGCCTGCTCGGTGGTTTGCTTTTGGTTTGTATTTTTCTACTCTCTGCGGCCCCCCACAATTCACAGAGGCCAGTACCAAGTCGCCCCCAGAGACATCGTGACAAAAAAAAAAAAATCATTACCTGGCCAGGCTTGCCTCTGGGGGAACATTTCAGTTTTGGTTTTGGGTTTTTTTTTTATTTTTTTTTGAGACCATGAGACCCAAGCGGAGGCCCCGTTAGAGAGGAGCCAAGCGGCGGCTCGCAGGCTGGCCTTTGGCCCACGCTAGCGTACAGAAGAGAGAAGGATTTTCCATACCACTGAATCCAGTGTTGCCATGAGACATTGGAAAGTGTGACTGTTGCATTGCCAACTGGTGCAGCTTGGTCAGCTAGAGGGGGGAGAAAAAAAAAAAAAGAGAAAGAAAAAGGCTGATGTTAGCCATTTCCCAAGCCCAAGGGGGGCCAGGACTCACACAGCACACACATCAACACAGACACTGCCAAGTGGCACTGGGTTCCCCCCGGTCCCTCTGTATACGGCACAGCCCTCTCCCCACGGAGAGGAGGAAGGCACCAGGCCAAGGTGGGGCTGGGGGGGGCCTGTGCCCACCCCCCTGGTGAAGCGAGGTATGAAAGGAGCTCAGGGAGAGAAGCAGAGAGGAGCAGGAGAGACGAGACGGCAGGGTGCTCACACCACACCATGCAGGGAGCAGCGGTGGGGACAGGAGTGCCACAAAGGGAGATGGGGATGGAGCCCGGCTCGGTTCAGCCCCCAGAGTAGCTCTTAGCCCAGCTTCCTTCTAACCCTTCTCCTCCCTGGCCTGGCGCGTCAGAGCCACCCCCCCCTGCCCTCACTGTTCTAAGGGTGCCAGGAGCAGAGATCAGCCCCCACCGAGCCTGCAACGAGCCTACAGGATGAGCATGGGTGCCAGAGGATGGTGGTG
>NW_009260293.1:38001-38954 GCF_000687185.1 Egretta garzetta
TCCCCGCCAAATGCCACCTGCGACCGCTCGCTGGGCCAGCTGTCCCCTGCCCCAGGAGAACCACCATGACAGTGAACCATCATGTGCTGTTTTTGTTTTCTCTTGATGGGCTGCGTGCCAAATTCAAGAGGACAGGGCTGGGGTGGGGCGGAGGGGGGGCAAGGGAAAAGCCGGAGCTGGTGTGAAATGCCAAGCTGGGGAGAGGTGGGTCGGAAAAAAAAATTATATAGGAGGAGGGAGGTGTCAGAAAGAGGTGGGGGAAGGAAAAAGGAGAGATCTGAGACCGGGTGAAGCTGGCTGCAGGAGGGCAAATTGAAAGGAGGCGAGTTTTTTGGGGGGGAGTTCGGATCGAGTATTCAGCCCAAGCTGATGGCTAGCGGCTCGAGTCGAGAAAGCACGGAGAAAATTTTGGAAGGGGGGGAGGAAAAGGGTGGATTTCAAGACAAGAAGTTGTAAACAAAACTTACATCTGGCTGTGGAATGGCATACTGTCCTTGAATGGTATAGGCCTACAAAAGGAGGAAAACAGTCCTATTAACAACCATCGGACAGCCACCCAGGGACAGACAGATTTCAACTAGCCAGGAAGTCAGAGAGCCAAGGTGGAGAGTTCTCCGGGGCGAGGGAAGTGGGGCAGGGAGAGGCAGGGGACGGATAAATGCTGTAACAAGCAGTTTCTAGTCGGGCAGTTACTCGAATTGGCCTTACATGGCGGTTACAGGGAGGGAGTGGACAGTATGGCGCCGTCCCCCCCAAAAAAAAAGTGGCAGACAAAAACAGAACGGCTGGGATCTTGATGAAGATGTATGGTATGGTGGAGTCCGACAATGCTTCTAGCCCTGCGCCCCCCGCCTCGCCGACTTCCAGGTCACCGGAAGAACTGCAGCCCAGGCTGGAATTGGCCCAAGTTCGTTGCCATGCAGTGGCTGGGGGGGGGGCCGCGGGGGGGGGGG
>NW_009260293.1:39176-39961 GCF_000687185.1 Egretta garzetta
GGGTGGGATAGGAAGGGGAGAGGGGGGTACACAGCCTCACTTCCAGGTCACCGGAAGAACTGCAGCCCAGGCTGGAATTGGCCCAAGTTCGTTGCCATGCAGTGGCTGCCGGGTGGCCTGCGTGAGGAGAGGTTGGTGGGCTCAGAGTCCAGTTCCCAGTGGACAGGAGTCCACAGCACAAAAGCCACCGTTGACGGTTTTGGGGGACGGGGATGCCACCCTTGTTGGCAGTCTCAGAGAGGCCAAGGATTGAACGGGCCGTGGAGACTGAACTCCCCTCTCACCTCCTGAGGTGGTCCCTCCAAGTCAGAGTTGAGGCACATGGATGGGGCGGTGTGGGGGTAGCTCGCACTGCCGCTGCTGTACCTGTCCTGTGGATAAATTAGAGGACTTCAGTCTCCAGGGCTGTCAATCCGAAACCTTCCGCTAACACCAAAGTCACATCGACATTAGCTCTGCTTTTCGAGGGCTAACCCTGCTCTACGCACGACTCTGAGCTGCAAAGACAGAGCGCAACACCACCGGGAGCGGGGCCCGGACGGCTGCATGGGGCTGGCCGCGGCCCTGGGCCAGGGGAGAGGGGTGGAAGAGAAGGAAGGGGGAGAAGAAAGGGAAGGGGAGGGAAGAGATGCGTGGCCATGGGAAGCCTGCTCCTCACTGCTCTAACGGGGAAGGCGGCCTGCTCCCGCGCCACGGGGGAGGTCACACGGTATGGCCCTCCGCTTGCAAGAGGCGCGGGGGGGCACGGTTGTACCGGCCAGGCGCTTCCCCCGGGGCGCAGAGCG
>NW_009260293.1:40513-41267 GCF_000687185.1 Egretta garzetta
GGCCTGGCTCCAGGGAGGCCAGCGGCAGCTACCCCCTTCCCTGCCTACAAAGGCCTCCATTGACAATGCCAGACCCTGTCTGCGCTGCCTGAGAGGGTCCCTGGGCCAGCTAGGGGCTCCGGACCCTGCTAGAGCCCACCCCAGAGGGGTTCTCCCTGACAGCAGGAAGGCAGCGGATACGTTTGCACGAGTCGCCGCGTTTTCTCCAAGCATTACAGCAGCCCTGGAAATCACAGGGCAGGGGAGCAGGTGACCCACACCCAGGCCTGAGCCCCCCGTCTTGCCCAGAGGCTGGGGATGGGACCACGGCCGAGGACACCCAGCCAGCACCCCCCACCCCAAAGAGGGCCAGGGGGATCCAGGGCTTTTACAGCAGACAGGATCCCAAGGGAACCCCATCATCTGTGACCTGGCTCGGCAGCAGGGAGCAAGCAACTCCCCTGGATCAGCTCAGCGCAGGAGGGACTAAATACCACATCACCTGATGGCTACTCCTATCTGACACCCTCCCCTCATGCGAGATAAACCCTTTCCGCACCCCAGGCTAAGCCTTTGCACCCCAAGAGCTAGCCCCGGAGAGCAGAGAAACTCCCCCCACCAACCCTCTGGGCCGGTCACCCACAACGGGTCACGCCAAGCCCTCAGCGCCAGCCCCAGGCAGAGGGGCAGAGCCTGGATCTGGCACCTGGAGTCTCAGCCCGATTCAAATCCCCCACCACACTAGGATTTTTTTTTTGTTTTTGGCTGGTTAACT
>NW_009260293.1:41425-45123 GCF_000687185.1 Egretta garzetta
TTTCTCTCCCCACCCCGCACCCCAGGAGCAGAGGAGAGGCCTTACCTGACCGCCTGCAAAGATGACGGGAGAGCTGGATGGCTTGGGTCGATACGGGATGGTGACGCCCTTCGGGGGAGACTGGGTGACAGGCAGAGAGGAGAGGTTAGACACCGAGTGCTGCTGGCACAGGCAGCCCCCTCCCTGCACCCCAGATGCCAACACTCTGCTTTGGGTTTAAATCTGCCCTTCAGGAGGACGCAGAGCAATCCCATTTCTCCCCCATCCCAGGCACGGGGCTGAGGGAGGACACCCAAGGAGCAGAGCAGCATGCAAGGGAGGCCTGGGACAAGCAGGACACGGCTGCTCAGTGTCACCATGCTGGGCAGCACAATTGGTCACCACAGAGCCACGGGTGACAGCGTTAGTCCGTGAGTAGCTCTGGAGGCCTGGCTCGACCCCGGTTTTAAGCAGCTCCAAGCCTCACCTGGATGAGGCTGTAATCCCCAGCTATCCCTTTATCCCCCAGCAGCCGTTTCTCTGTCCTCAGCGGTTTCCACTCGCGAGGAGGGCCGCAGCTTGCCAAGGGCAGCAGGGATCCCTGCGCTGCACACGTGCCTCCCCGGGGGAAAAACGGGCCCGCGGGGAGGCCCTACCTCAAGCATGACGACGCAGATCTGTTTGACGCACTCGATGATGGACTGTGGGATCCCAGCGATGGTGATGGCTCGCTCGGTCGAGTTGGGCAGCATGTCTCCTGCCACCTGGACCTGTGCCCCCGTGCTCTGCAAAGTTTACGGTTAAAAATAGGCAGTCAGACCCCAGCGAGGGCTGTGACCTCAGCAACAAACCCCGCAGCTGGGTTATACATAGCCAAAACTTGCTGCCCCCCGCCCTTTCCCCAGAAATAAAGTCCTTTAATCCTAGCTGGAAATAATTCAGTCATCAGGAGCCTGGGGCAGGAGAGGAGGACCTGGGCTGCAGCTTTTCCCTGTAACCCAAGTCAAACCCATCTCCACAGCCAGCAGAGCTGGACAGAGTTAATCCCCCAACAACCCAGGGTCAGCAGCGCCCAGTTACCGAGGGCAGCACAGGCCCAGCAGCGCATTCCCCTGCTCCAACAACTGGGAAAAGGCTGTGGGGGGTGATTGAGAGCCCAGGGAAGGGGGGAGCAGGAACCCAGGCATCCTGCTGTGGGGGACAGTGCCGGGAAAGAGAGGCTCTGCCCTGAGTCTCGGTTTCACAAGCACTAAAAATACAAGAAGCTCTAAAAAGGTCGAATGATGCCACATCTCTACTATGTGGTACCACCCGGGGCGGAGGGCTGACGCAAGGATTTGCCCCTGAGGGCACCCGGACCCTGTGCATCCCCACCCTGGGCTGGCCGACACGAACCTCTCTTATCTCTTTGATCTTGCAGCCTCCTTTTCCAATGAGGGAACCGCACTGGCTGGCAGGTACCACGAGCCGGAGAGTGACTGGGGGCCGGCTGGCAGCTGTACTGTTGGTCATGGAGCTGCTGATGTCCTGCGAGGAAGAGGAGTTACTCAGAGGGGCCAGCCCAGCGTGGTGCCCTCGCCAGATCGGCACGCAGGGAGGTGACGTGCCTGACAGAGGGACGGGGAAGATGACGCCGGCACAGGCAGGCAAGGCCAAGGTGACCCCGGGGCTCTCCCAGTCCCATTTTCCCAGGACTTTGTTAGCAGCCCAGAAACAACACAGCCATATTTTGGGGAAGGAGAGCGCCAAACTCTGTTGTCTCAATGAAAACGGGGGTTTAACCTCCACCAGCCCAGCACAAGAGGCACCAGCTGGGTCACACCACAGCCAAATGGGAAGCGGCCATGCCAGTGCTAGAGGGGGACAAGTGGTTGCAGGCTCAGTGCATCCACAGCTCCCGCTTCAGCACGGAACCTCCCGCTGTAACGGGGGATCAGGGCAGAAGCAGCTCCGGGGGAAAAAAACAAGCCTGGCGCCGATTACAGCGGTCATGTGCTGGCAGGGGGAGGGGAGGCATAAGGCCACGGCTCAACTGACCTACTAAAATAAAAGCTTTTAACGCTGAGCCCAGCGCTTGGAGCGCCGGCAGCCAGGAGCCACACTTGGACAGGGAGCCCTTTGAGGACTCCTGCTCTCAGGGTAGGGCAGAAACAACTCTGGGCTCAGCAGGCTTTTAGGAAGCTGCGAGAGCAGAGGGGCCCTGGGGACAGATCTGCCAGTACTGGGCTGTCTCCTCCCAGGAAAGGGTCCCAAATCCAGACAAAACCAGGATTTTTACCCCCACAGGTGAGGTGAGGGCCATGGAGCTCTGCCCCACACCAGGCAGGAAGCATCACACCTTCCACACGATGCGGAGCAGGATGGAAAGCTCCTCAACACCACGGCCCTGAGCAGGCTTTAACACCCGCAGCCAGGATCCAGGTTATCCACGATCAACATCCCCCCCTGGAAGTCACCGATTCAAGGATGCAGCTCCTCCTTCAGCACTGCGAAGCCATACCCCCCAGGTCCCCGTCTCAGCAGGGACAGACAGAGCCAAGCCCCCGCTGTCCACCGAGTCGTGCCAAAGGGGAACCAGCATGACCACCCAGGAGGACAAGGGAAGCCAGGGGAGTTTTGAAGCACTGCTCCTAACCAGTGGCCACGGGATATTTTCAGGCTGGGAAAGTCCTTGCAGGGCTCCGGCACTCAGCGAGCAGCCGCTTAAGGATGGCTGAGCGCACACAGGGAAGCGTCACTGCCTGGACATTGACCCTGCTTGCAGCTGGGCAAAGATCAGGCCCCAGGGGTAAAACACTGCCAGCCCATGCGCAACAAGGCCATCCCACTGCTCATCCCCAGGGAAAGCTTTTCCTCGTACTCTGGACCCCACAGCACGCTCTAGGGCAGATCCCAGGGTCAATTTATCCAAGGACGGGGGACAGCTCGCTGCAGGGGGGCTCGAGGCCGCAGACACACCTCTTCCAGTTTGTCAATGATCATCGCAAAAGCTTTGAAGATGGCATTGGTGGGTCCAGCGAGGGTGATGATCCGTTCGGGGCAGTTCCCTTCTGAGATGTTAATGCGAGCACCACTCTGCGGGAGGAAAGCGAGGAGACATCAGGGCTCCCAGCCCCCCACTCGGACCCCCCAAAAGCAGCAGCGTGTCCATGCGCCCAGCTCGGTTCTGCGTGGGGCAGCCAGGGTCCCCTGGGATCCACTGCCAGTGATGAATCCTCCCTCCTTTCCTCGGCTCGGCTCCGGGCAGCCATCTTAGCCTCCTCGGCTTCCTGCCCAGCCCTGCCTACACTTCCCAGCATGCCTCGCGCCTGCCGGCTCCCATCTGCTGCCGGTGCCGCTGGCACCGCACTGCCTGCAAATTCCTTTTAAGGTCCGCACCGCCACGGCCCCATCAGATCCCTCCAACCCTGGGACTCACCTCCTCGCGCATCTTCTTCACGGACTCCCCTTTCTGTGCAGAGGGAGAGAAGGGAAAGGCATTAGTGCGGCCGCGGCGTGGCGGGGGGGAGGGGGGAAAGAGAGAGGCAGGGCAAGGGGGTTTGTTGCTCACTTACCTTCCCAATGATGCTTCCCACCTCCTGGGATGGAAACAAAAGCAGCAATTAGTCAGTGCTTAAAAAACTCCGGGAGTCCCAAGCTTAAACAACCCCCTTTCACAGCCAAAACAAGTTCCTCAGGACCCCAGATATCCCCCCCCCCCCCCACACCCACACTTCTCT
>NW_009260293.1:45280-45754 GCF_000687185.1 Egretta garzetta
GCCTAATGGCTGCAGTAACGAGGCAGCCCCCCAAGACGGCTGACCAACAGGATTTACTGCCATGGAAGCACCTAACCTCTGTCCGGTCTGCCGGAAGGGCCACCCCTGTGTCGGGCAAGGAGGCTTTGACATGGCCCTACGTTCCATGGACACGTACCTTTCCATGCATAAGTAGTCGGATGGTGAGTGTGACATTTAAACCACCTTCAATGACACCGGTGTCCATCTTGAGCTGCGTCGGGTTGAGTCAGGCTTTGTCAGTGGTCAGATCTTTGGTCGCTGAGCAAGCGGAGCTATGAACAAGAGAGGGAGTGAATTTGAGGAGCTCTGCCAACTCTCCCCAGACAGTTTCAGACCCATCCCAGGGGGATTCAAGCCCCACTATGTTTCCTTCTCCCCCTGAATATCCCCCGGCAGTTTTAGGGCCACGCTCCTCTCCAAGCAGTGATCAGGAGAGCCGATCCGCAGCGGTTC
>NW_009260293.1:49504-49990 GCF_000687185.1 Egretta garzetta
CCAAGTCCCCACGGCCCCCCAAAACCCCCCCCCCCCCAGACATACTGACACTTTGCTCCCAGCTGAGCTCTCCATCAGGTCACTTTTTTGCCCCCCTCCTCCTCCCAGGCTGTTATTTTTATTGATGTGCTGCGCTTTTAAAGCGCTGCCTGGATCGTCATGAGATATCCAGAAGCCGGCCGGGTGCCAAGGAGCACATTCCTAACACCGCTGCCTAATGGCTGCAGTAACGAGGCAGCTCCCCAAGACGGCTGACCAACAGGATTTACTGCCATGGAAGCACCTAACCTCTGTCCGGTCTGCCGGAAGGGCCACCCCTGTGTCGGGCAAGGAGGCTTTGACATGGCCCTACGTTCCATGGACACGTACCTTTCCATGCATAAGTAGTCGGATGGTGAGTGTGACATTTAAACCACCTTCAATGACACCGGTGTCCATCTTGAGCTGCGTCGGGTTGAGTCAGGCTTTGTCAGTGGTCAGATCTTT
>NW_009260293.1:50228-51995 GCF_000687185.1 Egretta garzetta
CGGATGGTTTGAACTGGCATGATCCCACCTGCACTGAGCCAGAGCTGCGAGGGTCTCGCTTGTCCCCTGCCTCCTTCCAGCCCTGCTCCTCACAGAGGCTTTGCCTACAGCTCCAGGGAACTTGCCTCTACTTTGCAAGCCCCAAACCTTAATCTAGATTACAAGCTTTCCTCCACAGCTGTGTGTAGACACACACACACAAGACAGAGCGACCGCCCCATTCCCCTTTGGTTTAACCCGCCTGGGGAGCCGGGCTGTTGAGAAAAAGAAGAAAAAAACCCCAAAACTTATCTGTGCCCTGAGCCTGTGTGGGGAGGCCCTTTCAGTCCAGTTTCCAGGTTGATTTACTCAAAGCAGATAAGGCCACATGAGCACACGATCAGGTTTCAAACAACCTGCAGCCCGAGTCGACAGCAGTTGCAAAACATCACAACCAGCCACCAGCTTGGCTGGCCAGCCATTTAACTTCAAAAATAAATTAAATAAACTCAATTTCAGCTCTTGTTTTTATCAGTCCGCCTGGTCACCGCCCCATCAAAGTTTAACCAAGCCCAGGGAAAGAAGAAGCTGGGGCGAGGGCAGGGGGATTAATCCGGCAGGGGACAGTGCCAAGCAGGCAGCACTGCCACGCTCCGGGTTAATGCTCTTTTAAGGGGAAGCTGCTGGCACTGAAGGGTTGGGGTTTTTTTTTGCTGTAGCAAGGAGTTACGGCCTCCATAAAACTCAGCCTGACATCCCGTCAGATCCAAAAAGGCACCCGTTTGCCTAGTTTGGAAAGAAGGGCTCAGGATCCAAGCCCGGCAGCAGCAGAGCAAGGAGAAGAGTCTAGACCCGAGCCCACGAGTTAGTTGTTTACGAGTTTCCCAGTTCACCGGAGGTGGCAGGAGCCTCGCTGGCACCCGCCGCCGTCTCTCCAGCTCTGAACCCACTCCTCCTCCCACCAGTTCAGCGTCCCAGTTCGCCTTCGTTAGCATTAATTTGCTTTCCTAGCAGCGGTTTTGCCAGTCAAACAAGCTTGGGTCGGTTACAGGGCTGCCTTGCAGCCCGCTGGGGACAAAAGGAGCCAACCCAACCTGCCGGGGGGTTACGCAAAGGGAGAAGCGAAGCCGTGCGGGGCAGGCCGAGGCCGGTGAGCAGCCATCGCTCTGATCTGGGCTGACGGCAAGCCAAACTTCTCCTTACCTCCATCCGGTAGCCCTGCCTCTCCCCACAGTGCACGTGGAAAGCTAGGCCCCTGCCTGCTGCCTGCACCGGGATCAAACACCCACCCAGGGGCCTCCCCACTTAGGATCCCGGTCGCAAACTGGGATCATTTTAGCAGGAGAACTGGTTGCCGGAGCAAGGATTTGGCTCCAAAAGCAGCCTGTCCCTGAGGTGGGGGGGAGGGGGCAAAACGTGGCTCCAAAACCAGCTCATCCCTGCGGCCGGTGGGGTGAAAAAAAAAGTCTGGGGCTGGAGGTCCTGGCTCCAAACCCAGCTCGTTAGCCCGGGGGGAAGCGGGGGGGGGCAGGATTGAGCCTCTGGAGCAGGCCCGTGCATAAAGGAAGGGTCCCCAGTCCCGGGATCGCGGCTCTAAACTGGACCTGGACCCTGTAGGGGGGAAAAAGCAGTCGAGTCCCGGGAGCGCGGCTCAGCCCCAGCTTGGTCCCGAGGAGCTGGGGGGCTGCTCTGGACCCCAAACCCGTCCAGTGGGGGGGCACATAGGCTCCGGGGCTCCAAAAGCACCCCAGCCCCCAGAGTGGGGGGCAGGTCCCCAGCCCAGCATCG
>NW_009260293.1:52749-53130 GCF_000687185.1 Egretta garzetta
GGGGGTGGGGGGGGGGGAGGGGGGAAAGAGAGAGGCAGGGCAAGGGGGTTTGTTGCTCACTTACCTTCCCAATGATGCTTCCCACCTCCTGGGATGGAAACAAAAGCAGCAATTAGTCAGTGCTTAAAAAACTCCGGGAGTCCCAAGCTTAAACAACCCCCTTTCACAGCCAAAACAAGTTCCTCAGGACCCCAGATATCCCCCCCCCCAGACATACTGACACTTTGCTCCCAGCTGAGCTCTCCATCAGGTCACTTTTTTGCCCCCCTCCTCCTCCCAGGCTGTTATTTTTATTGATGTGCTGCGCTTTTAAAGCGCTGCCTGGATCGTCATGAGATATCCAGAAGCCGGCCGGGTGCCAAGGAGCACATTCCTAACACC
>NW_009260293.1:53424-53694 GCF_000687185.1 Egretta garzetta
AGTGGGGGGGGTGTCACAGGGATTTATTGGGGGGCAGGGGGGACACCCCAGCACCCAGCACCCCCCTCCCAGCAGCCAGAACCCCCCCGCACCCATGGGCATGAGGACATGATGGGCATGGGGACATGGGTGGACACAGGAGGTCCCAGGTGGAGACGGGTGGTCATGGGTGGTTCCCAGTGGTCATGGATGGGCATGGGTGGTCCTGGTTGGTCATGGGTGGCCATGGATGGACACGGGTGGCCATGGGTGGACACGGGTGGCCATGGG
>NW_009260293.1:55803-56446 GCF_000687185.1 Egretta garzetta
AAGCAGGGAACCCACCAGGCAGGGACACCCCCCCAGCTCAGGGTGGGGGGGCCCTTTTGCACCCCAGCAGAGACACACACACACCCCTTAGGCAGGGTCTCCCTGGACATGACACCCCCAAACAGGGACAGACACCCCACCCCCCACAGGCACCCTCAGCATTCCTGGGCACCCAGGCAGGGACACCCCCCCTCCCGGGCAGGGACACCCCTGGGCACCCCCAAACACCCATGGGTACCCCCAAACACCCCTGGGCACTGAGGCAAAGACACTGCACCTCCCCCGGGCATGGGCACCCCAGGGCACCCTGACACCCCTGGGCACCCCAAAACGCCCCTGGGCACCCAGGCATGGGCCCTCTCCCCTGGCCATGGGCACCCCAAGGCCCCCTGCACCCCCATGGGACCCTCTGGACATGGCCCCCCCTGGGTGACCCCTGGTCATGGGCACCCTCAGCATGCCAGGGCACCCCTGGGCACCCAGGCAGGGGCACCCCTGGGCACCCCCAAACACCCCCGGGCACCCTCAGCATGCCAGGGCACCCCTGGGCACCCAGGCAGGGGCACCCCTGGGCACCCCCAAACAACCCTGGGCACCCCCAAACACCCCTGGGCACCCTCAGCATCCCAGGGTACCCTCAGCA
>NW_009260293.1:58307-58508 GCF_000687185.1 Egretta garzetta
TGCACACCCATGCACACCCTGAGCAACCCCAGCAGCCCGTGCACACCCATGTGCACCCTGAGCAACCTGTGCACACCCACGTGCACCCCAGCAGCCCGTGCACACCCACGTGCACCCTGAGCAACCTGTGCACACCCACATGCACCCCAGCAGTCCGTGCACACCCATGTGCACCCCAGCAGCCTGTGCACACCCACGTGC
>NW_009260293.1:58594-58901 GCF_000687185.1 Egretta garzetta
CGTGCCCACCCACCTGCGCCCCCTTTGTTTGCAGGAGCACCCCGGGTCCCAGCTGCGGCAACAACCCGTGTGGGCACCTCCAGCAGCCCGTGCACACGCGTGTGCACCCTGAGCAGTCTGTGCACACCCGTGCACACCCACGTGCACCCCAGCAGCCCATGCACACCCATGCACACCCTGAGCAACCCCAGCAGCCCGTGCACACCCATGTGCACCCTGAGCAGTCTGTGCACACCTGTGCACACCCACGTGCACCCCAGCAGCCCGTGCACACCCACGTGCACCCTGAGCAACCTGTTCACACCCA
>NW_009260293.1:60768-61255 GCF_000687185.1 Egretta garzetta
CCCCCCCCCCCCCCCCCCCCCCCGAGGACACAGGGGATGTGGCACTCTGGGATCCTCACACACCCAGGCTCCTGCATCCTGGGGACACTGGGGACAGTGGGAACATCCCACCTGGGCACCCTCACACCCAGGGCTCTCCAAGACACTGGGACCCCCCCCTGCCCCAGGGACAGGGTGACATGGCACCTGAGGACACCCCACACCCCAGGAGACCCACACTGTGGGGACACCAGGGACAAAGCATTTGGGGACACCCATACCTAGGGACACCAGAGACACCCACACCTGGGGACACCTACACCTGGGGACACCTGCACCCAAGGACACCCAAGGGGGCACAGGGTGGGTGGTGGCCTGCGTCCAGGGGTCCCCATGTTCCCCCCCGTGTCCCCGTCCCTACCGAGGACAGCCAGGCAGGCGAGGAGGAGGAGGAGGAGGGGACCGGCACCCCACAGCCACAGGGTCCCCCCAGCCCCCCCGTGACCCG
>NW_009260293.1:66818-70279 GCF_000687185.1 Egretta garzetta
AATATTTCCTTTTTTTTTTTTTTTTTTTTTTGGAGCAGATCTTTGGGGGGAAAAGAAAAACCCCACTTCTCAGTTCCCCACAGATTTTGAATTTTTATACAGTTGTAGCAGCTTGTTTCTCTATCTGATTAAATGTCCATGGAAAGCTGTTTAAACAAGTTCATCAGTAACATAAGTAAAATAGTTTAAAATTTCGAACAAGCACCAGCACAGGTCAGCAGTTATTTTCTTAGCTTGGAAAGTTGAGAAAAGCAAGAGCAGCATAGAAACCTGTTCTGTGAGAGAGCATTAAACATTTAAGTCAGAAGCA
Source organism: Egretta garzetta (assembly GCF_000687185.1). NCBI lineage: Eukaryota > Metazoa > Chordata > Aves > Pelecaniformes > Ardeidae > Egretta > Egretta garzetta. The sequence goes on from NW_009260293.1 coordinate 67,129, forward strand.
GCATTCTCAGTGGCACAAAAAGGCAGCAAAACATCCCATCGTCCCTTGAAAAGCAGTTGTGTGCTTGTTTTCTGTTGGACACTACTGAAAACCTTTCTTTGTATCTACTGTATAATTAAATTCCAGGTTGAAAACTGGGAAGAGCAACCTTTCTCTAAGGAATATTTTTTTTATCACAAAAATATTTTTACCCAGAAGTAATATGTTTCAGCACCTTTTTTCAGACCCTTTAGATAAAGTACAAGGCCTTAATTACATTGCTAGAAACACCATAGGCCAACATATTTTTTTTTAAATAAATACAAAATCCCACCATTGTCAAAGTGATTAAACGCCCAGTAAAGGCCTGAACTCAAAATGTACCATACTTTGGTTATTTAAGTCTTGTTGACATATTTTTCTCCTCCTTTAGTTAATCTGTACTATACCTAATGGATAATTGCTTCAGTCTGACATACCATTTGGGTATGTATTCATGTTCAGATTTACCAAGTGAAAAGAAAATAAAAGTAAAATGTGAGAAAAAGAGCAGATTTGGAATAAAAATGAAAACCTTTTTTTCAGAATACACAACTATTAACATTCATGGAGGGATTAGTAGGGCATACTTCTATCACTACTTGCTTGATTTTCTTGAGTAATTGCTATGTTGAGTGCTCAAATTTCCTTAAGTATTTCTTTTATTCTAATAAACTCCTTTGTTGTCAATTAGTTTATGAGCACATCCCATACAGATTAAATCATAACGGTTGATGCAATTTGCATTTTTTTTTCAGTGAATTTTTGAGAACTCGCGTATTAACAATGATGTTCAAAAACTGGAGACAAAGAATCTTGATCACTTGAGAATGCATTTCAACACCAAAATTGCTCCATCTTGATATAGATGACAGAAGAAAATAGTTTCAAAATGGCAATTCTGAATGAAATCAACTTTGCAATACAGTCTTTTCATGTTATTTTTGTGATATTCCTAGAAAGGAATGGGTTTTGGTTTTCAGCTTGCAGAAGTGACCTGAAATGTTTTTGTTTATATTCACTAATTTTTAAATTAATGCTGCACCATTATATCTGGAACAGCTCCAGATCTTGCAAATCTCATGTAAATTATGGGAACTATAGGCCACCGGGGAGTCCTATTGAAGATAACAACTCAAAGCAATGTACTGAGAGAACACCACAGTTATGTAGTTTATTAGAGTGTTTTGAAATAACAGTTTAATTCAGATAAGAAATAAGTTCTGATCTAGGTCACGCAGATTTTAAAGAGTTGAGTTCATTTTGAGTTTCCTTATCTAAAAGGAACTTTTAAAAAGTTAACATCCATTAAAAGGTGTAGTTTGTAGGAACTGCATTATCAATTGAGAATGGATTGTCACATGAAATTCCCAACTATTTCTAGTTTAAACATTGTATAAAATGCTGCCTCTGCCAATTAGACATGCATCAGTCCTTCAGCACAAAGCCGTTTTACCGTGAGATGGCCTAATGCAAAAGGCACGACATTCACGAACAGAGCCTTGGGTTTGCCAGAGTGAATATTTAGTTATTCTTTAGGTTGTCATTTGTGGGTTTATGAAAGAACAAACGTTAAAAAAGAGAGAAAGGCGTTCTCTTGCAAGTAGAGAGGGATACAGATGATTACAATACAAAGTACAACATAATCACATATTTACTGCACAAAACCAGCCACAGAAATATATAACAGAAATATATACATCCATTTTGAGAGTTACAACAGATGTTCACCTATTTGAAGTAAAGGCCAACAGCTTTCCCCACACCCTTAAATCCCTGCCTAGGGGAAAAAAACCCCAAAACCCAAACAACAAAGTCAAAACAGACACATGCTTTTCCCTATACACAGATCTCAGTTCCCCAGCTACTCAGCTTGAGGCTTTTGAGCTACAGAATGACCCAGGAGAGCCGAAAATGGTCACAAGATGCAGGTAACGGCTTTAGAACTGATTGCAACCATTGCATTACAAGAGTTTTGAAAATTGCCAAGCTGCAGTAAAAGCCACCTGTACCCCACCTTCTGTACCTTAAGTTATTTGCCCACAGAATTACAATCAGGTTCCTCTTCAGCCTGACAGGATTCAAAGGTATATTCCCAAGTGAGGGAGGTGGATGTAGGAGCCCATTGCCACGATCAGGTGTGCATTTTCCATTAAACAGACATAGGCTAAAATTCAGAAAACCATCTGGAGAGGGAAGAAGTAGAGGAAGGGCTGCGCCAGCACCAAACAGGTTATGAACTGGCATTGCATCCCCTGCAAGGCAGGCGAGGAGCTGAGCTCCTTTCCTAGGCGAGTACAATTAACGTCCCCCTCATCTGCAAAAAGGAACTAGACATGAGGTTTCTGCAAGGTGCCTATGCTTGAATGGCCTAGCTCTGGATTATAAAATCCCAAATCATCCCAGGCATCTCCCTGCATCTCCAAGAAAACTGCCTGCAAGGCAGGAATTAAGATTTATATCTGCCTTCTGCATTTGTTGTGAGCCAACTCCAGGCAGCTGCACACTGGGCTAATTCAGGTAAAACATTCACAGATTTCAGTTGGAAAAAGTAATCTTTAAATGTATACATTGACATATAATACCCTTTACAAAAGGGCCCTTGAAATATATAAGATATTAAAGCAGTCTGAGTCTCCAATTCTAACTCTAGTGACAAACACCACTGGCGTCAGCAGGACTATTCATCTGAAAGCTGCTACCACCAGAAATGGTCAGCGATGTATTTAGAGTCAGTACATCCCTAGCTACATCAAATTCCCAAGGGAAGGAACGTCTGTGATTTGGGGCAAAAAATAGCGAGAACGGCTAACACATAAAATAAAAAAAAAAAAAAAATAATAAAGTCCAGGGAAAGGCAGGGAGAGGGCAGCTGCTTTTACAAGGTGGAGGAGGGAACGAAAAGCAAAACCTCACCCAAATAATTACAACGAAATTAAACAACCTAAAAGCAAAGCGTACAAAAAAAGACGGGGGGGTGGTTGGGGTGGGTTTTGGTTTTGTGGTTTGTTTTTTTTTTTTCTTTTTCCTTTTTTTTTTTTGTTTAAGATTACAATGTAAAATGTAATATAAGGTCTGCAGGACAGTGCAGGCACCGTCCGAACTGCCCCAGAGGGTCAACCTGTTCCAAGAT
>NW_009260294.1:0-6306 GCF_000687185.1 Egretta garzetta
ACCTAGACCTGCCCTGGCACAACTTCAGACCATAGATATGAAACTGTGATGCCTGTAAATCCCCGATGAAGTCTTGCTCTATGGATACTGTTGTCAGCTAATTGCTGCCAACTGAAACGTGTTCGATGCAAATACTTGCTCGCTTACCATTTCGTTATGCTTAGGCGTTGAAACATGTGGGATGTATGGATGAAGATGAACGTCTGTCTTTGTAAAACGCCCCATAACAGTACAGGAAAAAAGACTACAGAAGTGTGTAGGAAGCTTATTTCCTCTGTAGCCATAAAGAGTAAAATATTTTCTTCAAAAGAGACTGTTTTGCATGTTTGAGTTATGTATTTGGTGTGGAAACTGCACAAATCGATCTCAGATCAATTGTTAGGTTCCTCTCAGCAGCCCGCATAAAATGACAGGTACTGTATGTGGAGATGAAGGTGCAGAAATGTCTTACTTGATCTCTCCTTGCTTTCCCCCGCTTTAAATGGTAGTCTGAAATGCTGGTTTTAAAGTTGGGTGTATGGTGGATACTGATATGTTGTAAGGGTTACTTTATAAAGAACTGAGGTGCAGCTGGTGTCACACGTATCTCATCTTCCAGTACTTGCTGGATTTAGCGAGGAAAGGAGGCCCTGATATGACCCTGAGGAGGAAGCACTTCTCGACGACGTACGACACAGAAGAAAGAGACAGACGGACACATCGGCGCTACCTGAAGATTCTGAGGGAAGTGAAAGAGGAGTGTGGAGATACTACCTTGTCTTCTGATGAAGAAGGTAACGCCCTGGGCTGAACTAGAGACTTGAGGTGCAACTGGAGAAAGACAAATTTTTGATGTGGGGACAGTGTCTTTGATAGAAGAATGGAAACTGAACTCCAGTTTTATTGGCTGTGACCTAATGAACATGGGGTAATAGACTTATGTAGATCAGTGCTAGGTCTTGCAGAAATAAATGTATGTATTTATTTTAGATTTAAGCTCCTGGCCTCCAAGTTCTCCAGCACGTTGTCCGAGTCCACCCATTCCCCTGAGAGTGATCCCCACATTGTCAACCTCAGACATGAAAACAGCAGGTGAGAACGAAACTAGGGGTCGGTACGGATTTAGGGGTGAGAATTACTTTGAGACCCTCCAAGAAATCGGTTTGAAAATCTGTTGTTTGGTAGGAAGTCTTGTAATGCTTCATTTTTGCAGTCTCCAAAACAGTTGGCTCTTCTCCCAGTTTATTTAATCTTTTTCTCCTTGGAAGGCTCATGTTTTAACACAAGGGTTTACAGTTTGTGTAATAATACTGATTTCTCTGTTACGCTTTGCCTTTAATGGTTGAAGCATTGGTATAGTCCAGTTCAAAATACTTTGGAGTATGTGCCGAGGGAATCCCTCCTAAGGTTGCTGTAATCAAGTCTGCAAACCCTTCGTGCAGTACAGCTGGTTCTCACTGCTTTTCACTTCCGTACTTGCATCAGCAATGAAATCTGATGACCCAAGGTAGAAAGTATTGAAATAAATTGGTTGATGAGAAGAACGAAATTCAAATAAGGAAAATTTACTTACTGAAATTTTCTGTAAAGTAACAATAATGGAAAACTGTGCAATTAAATCTCTGAATGTTTTTTTGTTGCAGACAAGATAGAACTTGGGGAAAGTGATTTGAAGATGATGTTAAGGAAGCACCATGAGAAACGAAAACGTCAACCTGTAAGTTGTCAAGAATTCCAGGGCGGTGGGACTACCTTTTATCTCTTAGTCTTTTATCTGTTAGCTGTAAAGTTCCCAGTGCTTCTGGGTGACAAAATGATTGCTGCTGCTTTTGTGTGCAGCCACCCTTCAGCCCTTTACCGTAACCTGTACTTAATTGTCAGCATGTATATGCAACTCTTGTTTGTGCTTATCTGTTTAGAAGGATTTTGTAATTTTAGTGATGCATTTCGGAGGGACAAAATTTTGGATTTTGGATTTAGGAGACTTCCTGACTTTTGTTGCAGTAAATAACTTTAGAAGCTGATCCCGGATAAGTTTGGGGCATTTCAGTACTTGGATTATCTTCTGTACCCTTGTTGCTATCTTAACGCTTTGTCCTTTCCCAATTTTGATTTCTGTCCCGTTGTCCCGTAGGACCACCCTGATCTAGTGACGACAGACGTGACTCTTGAGGACATTATGACTCGAGTAAACGCTGGCAGGAAAGGTTCCTTAGCAGGTCAGTGGCTTGGACGCGGTACTTGTGCACTGCCTGAATGTAGGGTATCCCGTGGGCATGAAAAGCTGAGGACGAAGGTGGTCTCACTAGACTGTTGTAGCCTTTTGCTCTTCCCGCAGCTGGCTGACGCCTCTGGGGTTGCCAGTTCTTCCATTTCAGTTGCTCACAGACAACTCCAGTTTCCACTGAAGGTGCTTCCAACTAATTGTTGAAAGTTAATTTGTATCTCTGCTCTAAGCAGTTGCCTTTGCCTTTCTGATTTCACACACGCTGGTTTGAGAACTAGAGGTTTTCTATGAAAACAGAGTGCGTCAAGGGGAAAAATGAAGATTCGTGGAAATGAGTGGGAGGATGGAATGAACTGGTGGTGAATGAACTGATGGTGAACCAGGTGCCACTGGAGTGTGACACAATACCCACATTTCCAAATATACGTTTAAACACAGAGCTAGTTTATGATTCTTAGTGAAATATGGTAAGAAGTTCTTCTCATTATTCTTCTTACCTTTTATCATATCTAAAGCCTTATTCGACCTTGCAACCCTCAAGAAAAAGGTGAAGGAAAAGGAAGATAAGAAGAAAAAAAAGCTGAAGAGTATTAAATCCGAGGTGGAAGATTTGGCTGACTCTCTTAGCAATGCAGATGGAATCCCATCGATGTCTCAGGATCCTTCCCCCATCCCTCTATCGTCTGTCAAAGAGGAGTAAGTGCTTCAAAGGGCACTGAGTGCCTTGCACGGCTGGAGAGAGCAACTGATGTTGCCCCTCAGATTCTAGTGGGGCTTTTGCAGGCATTGGTTTTGTGCAGCTTGGGATGTGTGGAATGTGTGGTGTTCATCCTTGTGTGTGAAAGTGAATATTTACTCAGGGAACTTACTCTGCTTGTGTTCTCTTTCATTTGAAGACCTCTTGAAGAGATGAAGCCGTGCCTTGGAATAAATGAAATATCTTCCAGCTTCTTTTTCCTTCTTCTGGAGATACTGTTTCTGGAAGGACCCGCTACTCTCTCTGTGGTAAGGAACCACCCGCTTACCTAGGAATCTTTGCAGAAAGCAAAATTAGGGGAGAGAGGGGTTTTACAGCTTTGCAATAGTGATTTTTTCTCCACAGTTGTCCTGCTGTAAATTATATTAATATGTAGATTACGTATTAAAGAAATGAAACCCTTTGGGAGTGCATAGCACATTCTGTTTTTAACAGGTTTCATAAGTTTAGTCAGTTGAACCTGTCTTTCCATACCTGTTCTTTAGATCATGGTTAGATACATTCTGTATATTAAAAGCAGGGCTGGTGGGTTAAGTTTTTTCCCCTTTTTGGTGTCTGTTGTCTGAAATACTATGTTATGGTTACTTGAAAAAGTCAGGTGATTTTTTTTTATATACATAAAAATCTTTTTGTCCCATGGATGCGTTTCACTGTTTTGGTTTCTATTTAAAACGGTCATAGCTTAAAGTAGAATAGAATTTTAGTAGACTATTTCTTTTTCCTCTTCAGCTTGAAGATAAAGTTCTAGATTGGCAATCTTCTCCTGCCAGCGCACTAAATAACTGGTTCTCCTTTGCCCCTAACTGGTCTGAACTGGTTTTACCTGCCTTGCAGTACTTAACAGGTGACAGCAGAGGTAAGAAAGGCTCTTAAAAATATTAATGGTGCTTGTACCTCAGTTCTAATCAGTGCTGGTTTATATTTCAGCTCAAATCACCTTTTAATTCATTGCTACAGTAAATCATCGTACTATTGACAGTGTTCCTCTGGCAGGCTTTATTGCTTACATTTCTTGATTGCAGTAGGCTTGTTTTGCATGCAGATAGTAGATAAAACCCTGCTTGATTCCTGCATATGTGGAAATATGTGTGAAATTGCCTCTATAGACAGACAGCTTCTCCTGTTCGGATCATGCACTTCAGGCGGGATGTTTGAAACAGGAAAAAAAAAATAGTCTCTTCCCTGTGCGAATATGTTGTGGTTGTTTTGGGAGATAATAACAGGCAAGCTAGGTGATGCCCTGAGCAGTCCGCTGGAAACATGAAGTTGGCCCAGCTTTGACCTGGGGCTTGGACCAGCTAAGCTTTAGATGTTCCTTTCAAACTAAATTATTCTGTCCTTTGTTTACTGGGAAGTTTTAAAGGGAGAGACAGTGTAGATCGTAGTGGCCTTTGCAACACGAATACGTAATGTTCTCTGTAACGCTGGTGAATACGGTAAGTCCCGAGGTTGCTTCCCGTGAGCCCAGGAATAGTCACTGTACAGTAACAGACAGCATGGACGGGATCTCATCTGACAGCCTGTAAATGAAAGGCTCCTTATCCTGTTCTGTTCTTTTCTTGTGCTTGCCCTGTTACTCTGAGATGATGACCTTCCCTTTGGGCAAGCACAAATTTACAGATGCACTTACATAATCACTTAAAACGCTTTATCTGTCATGATGAGTCTAACTCAACAGCTTGCCTTACAACAGTAGGATTTTGGGGGATGGATGATTTTATGATGTTTCTGACATGAACATTTTTCATTGTAGATGTTCCTTCCAGCTTCTCACCTTTTGTTGAATTCAAGGAAAAAACTCAGCAATGGAAACTGCTCGGTGAGTTTCTTGTGCTCTTCTGTGATTTCTACTGCAGTAAAGGTTGGTTGTTTTCTCCAGGACTTCACTTTTTAGCTTGCTGCAGCCCAGAGAGAAGGACAAACAGAGCTGTTAATTCACTGGTTAGGCCTTTTCTTTTCTTTTATCTGAGCAAAGATGTGTTTTGGATTGTGTTTCACAAGATGTTAGTATCAGCAGCAGACAGAAAATAAGTGAGCAAAGGCACTGGGCTGTTTTTCTTTATGTTGCTGACCTAACCATGTTTATGTCACCCTTCAAATCTGTCTGAACACCTTCATATTTTCCCCTTCTGTAGAGCGTATCTTCTGATTATTCAGAGTAATTGTTAATTATAACAATTATAAATGAATTAAGCTTCTCTGGAGCAAACATATACTGTTCTCATTTTTAAAAGTGGGAACCAAAGAGCAAATTGATAGTCTATGTGCCCAGGTTCATACTGATTGAATTACAGCTCTCTCCGTGTTTATGTTTGTTCCTTTGGCTACTAGGCAGAGTTTTCCATTCTTAACTATAGTGATTCTGGTGATCACATTTGCAGGCTTAAACTGGCAGAGATTTGGAGTCAGGAAGCTATTCCTCAGGTCCCTTTTGCAATCTTTGGTGGAGGTTTTGTAGGCACATGTTTCTGCTCGTGGACTCAGTGACTAGGATTACTTTGGGGAGTGGGAACCATCTGCAAATGTCAGGTGGCTGCGTCTCAAACAGTATCTTGCCTGCTATGCCAGGAGTTGAAGCACTGTCCTTTGTACCAAGACAGGATAATAACTAGGTTTTAGCACTTTCTCAAGCCTGGATGTGTTCAAGTTTTGAAATTGGGGCGTCTGTGTCTGTGAAGTGTGGTGCATAGAGGGGGGAAGGGAGCAGGAGATGACTGGGAAGTACAAGTGACCAGCTTCATAACAAATAAAGGACTTCTATTTCCTATTTTTCCTGATTTCTTGGGTTCTAGGTTCTTGCCAAGATCACGACAAGGAATTGGCAGCACTGTTTCAGCTCTGGTTGGAGACCAAAGACCAGACTTTTTTCAAAGTGAGTCAGAAAAAATCACTTTCTAGCAGCACAAAACCTGACTGAGTTATATCCAACATTGACATTTCTGTTTTTTTGATAGGAAAACGAAGACAGCTCGGACGCCACAACTCCAATTCCCAGAGTGTACGTATATAATACTGCTTGAAAGCTTTTGCAGTGCATGCTCCAGCTGTGAAGTTTGGTCCTTGGGCCTCTGGATCTGAATGGCTGGTTGCTTAAAGTAAAAAGTTTTTACATCATGGGCCAGGAGGGGACTTGATATTCTGATTTTATCAATGTAGTAACTAGACTTCAGAAAGTCAACTGATTTTTCTCCAAATTCACTTAGATTATCAGAGCAAACCTGTAATCTAATTTATGTGCTGATAACTAGGTTATTTACAGCCCTAGCTTACCTTTAAGTATACAGAGAGCGCATTTTAAGATCTCTGCAGGCCTTATTTGTATTCTCAAACTGCTTTCAGAATT
>NW_009260294.1:6509-12497 GCF_000687185.1 Egretta garzetta
ATTTGCAGAAAGGGTGAGGTGACTGACCCCTTTGGTTCCTTGGGACTGTTGAGGGCTTGTTGTTGCTCAGAACTGATGGTGACCTTTGTTTCAGAAGGACTGACTACGTAGTCCGACCTAGCACTGGAGAGGAGAAACGCGTGTTTCAGGAGCAGGTAAGAATTAGTTTTAAACACACATGTGGAAACAGTTGGCCACTAAAGTGAGACAATTTGTATGGGACGGCAGTGTTTTATACTCTACACAAACTCTGTTAATGTAAAGAATTAGTAGGTTTCTTCTGCCTTGAAGGCCTTGTCTTGACCTTACATAAACCTTGCTAACAATATAGCCTGTATTTCCAATGGTCATTGGGCAAAATTAATTGAAATTGATAGTGTCGACCTTTCTGTCTCCTCTGCCATCCCCAGCATATGAGGATGACTCATTTCTATAGTTTTGGGGCACGTATGAGTGCAAGCAGAAGACAAGTGGCGATAAGCGTACCCCTACACTTAGTTCTCTTGTCTGTAGGAGATGCAAGTGTGTGTTGTAGGGTAAACACATGATGACAATTCTTCTCCCTGGGGTGCATGTGCTGTGTGGGTGGTAGAATATCCAGGTTAAATTTTTGAAATCTCTGGACGGATTAGAGGAGGAAGAAGGGGCTGCTTGTTGCTGGGGGAAGGGGTGTTTGCTGGGCAGAAGATGTATCTCTGGCACCTCTCTAGTCTGTGCAGCTGCTTAACAGTGAACCTAATGTATTGCACCTGCACGCTTTGGTGGTGCTTTATATTCTGCTTGAAGTAGTTCGTGCTCGTCTCGATCCAAAATACATTTATACAGCAGTATTTGAGCCTTTAAATAAAACTTTCTCTGGAGAATGACAATAACTCGTAATATAAACGTAGCACAAGCTTTAAGACTTTGCCCTATATGTTTCCTGCTAAATTCAGCCCTCTGTATTTCCAAATACAGGAACGTTACCGTTACAGCCAGCCCCACAAAGCTTTCACTTTCCGTATGCATGGCTTTGAGTCAGTTGTTGGTCCTGTGAAGGGGGTGTTTGACAAGGAAACCTCATTGAACAAAGCCCGAGAGCATTCTCTCCTGCGCTCAGACAGACCAGCGTATGTCACCATCTTGTCCCTTGGTAAGGTGATGGCCAAAAAATTTTTTTGAAAAAAGAAAAGGGCTCCCGTGACTGCCCAAACAATGACTTCAGGAATCTACATTATAAAGGGAAAAGCTGGACAGAGTGGGGTGACATAAGCGAAAAAGAAATAAATTATATGGAACAGAGGTGATGAAATGCTGGGAGGAGGAATAACCAGAAAAGAAGGCATCTGTGTTGCTGTTGATCTGAGGTAAAATGGGAAATAGAGAGAAGAGTCCCTGGAGTTGGCTGAAGCTAAGGCTCAGATAACTGGTAAAATGGGAAATAGAGAGGAGTGTCCCTGGAGTTGGCTGAAGCTAAGGCTCAGGTAGCTGGAAACCAAAAGAGTGGTGCTTTCAGTAAACTGTTGTGAAGTTGGGGCATTGCCAAGTCATACTGGGGTTCAGTGCTGTTCCCCAAGTTCATCACTCCTAGCACAAAGCCAGCACAGTTGATATACTTGAAAATGGTCCTTTATAATCTCTGCTCATATCTGAGGGATCACAGGGGCTAGATTTTGGTGAGCAAGTAGGCACTATGGGGCCAGAGGTAAGAGAGCAATACCGAAACGTATCTGCCAAAGTACTTGAATGCAGCTACCTAGTTACGGCTGGAAGTCTAAGCTCTGATTTTGTATTTCAGTTCGTGATGCTGCTGCTCGCCTTCCTAACGGAGAAGGAACTCGTGCTGAGATCTGTGAGCTGCTTAAAGATTCCCAGTTCCTAGCACCCGATGTCACAAGTGCTCAAGTAAGTTGGATGTCATGTCTAGCCTCACATAGCCTAAAAATACACTCTGCAGACCCGGGCAGTATTCAGCGGCTGAGGCCAAATAATTTTTTATGCTGCTTTGACTAGCAAATGAGAGCTATCTTCTACTCTGGTGAGCTGCTGCAAATCTGCACCGAACTTTGGATGGTGAAAAAACAGCTAGAAAAGCCACAGAATTAACACTGTGTCATATAGCTGCTCACATTTTAGATTCAGAAACAGTTGATTTTCAGAGCTCTTGGCTTTGGTGGAAGCTCCATTTGATCCAAGGTGGCGAACAGCATCCTGTGCTGCAACATCTGCTCTCAGTCAGTTCTTACACAAATGGATTGCTAGCAGCTTACTCAGGTTTTATGCCAAATAGGACTACTTCTCTGTGAATTCTGGCTAGCCCAACCAAGGACATCTTGTAATTCCGTGAATTCTGAACTTTCAGGTTAATACTGTTGTTAGTGGTGCTCTGGATCGATTACATTATGAGAAAGACCCCTGTGTGAAATATGACATTGGACGCAAGTTGTGGATCTACCTGCACCGGGACAGGAGCGAGGAAGAGTTTGGTAAGCCTGGCTTGGTGCTGTCTTAAGAATTGAAAGTGTTAATAAATCTGCTGAGCTTCTTCAGTCCAGCTGGATAATGAACATTAATTTGTCAGTCTAGCTTTTTCCTCTAGTCCCTTTGCTGATGTTAGCCCATCAGCGTTTAAATCCGGTCTTGCAGAGCAGTGTGTCCGTTTGAAGTATTTGTTAGAAAAATAGCATCCCGTGTACAAGAACTGCAGATGTAGATGTACATTTGCAACTTCTTATGTGTCCTTGTTTCAGCTTTTTTGGCTAATTTTATTTGGTATTTTTCTGTGCACTATTACCTGACAATGTGTGTCTGATTTCCTGTCTGAGGATGAACTTACAGTTCTGAACTGGCCTCGTAAATCGGTTTGCTTGTGTTCAGGGACTCTCACCATTAATTTGTATTTGCAGAACGGATCCACCAGGCTCAAGCTGCTGCAGCAAAGGCCAAGAAAGCTCTTCAGCAGAAGCCCAAACCTCCGGCTAAAATGGTAAATTTCTTTGCACGGGTGCCTTTGGGATTGGGAAGGAGGCACGGATTTAACTTAATCCATAAATTCTGCATCCTTAGCGACTGATGAAAATTACCACCTGTTTGAGTTACCACTTCATTATGTTTATGAATGTCGGTGTTAGCCTAGTGCCAGTGCACAAAATGGAGTGGGAAAGAGGGGACTTTTACACCTCCCGGCTTCCACTGTTAGCCTTGTTGATCTCAGCGCAAAGATTAATGGAATTCATTTCTGCTCCCTATCTTAGGGATGATCTTTCAGATCTAGTTTTGTGGTTAATCTGCAGCAGTGTGTAGAACATGTCCTGTTGCTGTCCCCCTTGTTCTGTTGAAGCTGTCAGGGTTTGGATGTCTTTTTTTTTTTTTTGGTATTGATACCAAATATCTCCAAATTAGTTGCTGTTGGCAAATTAACCAAGGTGGAAATCTACATGTTATGAATGTTTGTTGCTGCTGAGATGCACTATTCCCTGAGAACAGGAGCAGCCAAACACGCCGGCCTGCTTGTGGCTGCAGTTGAGGAAAGCAGACAGTCTGTGATTTCGGGATTTAGCACCAGGGCATCATTCATAATTATACAGAACTCAGCTTAAAGTGCTCAGCCCACTCTCTAGAGTGCAGCAATCAAACCCAATTTTTGTAAAGACCTTCATGCTTGACGTGGTTTCTTTGCAGAAGTCTAGTAGCAAGGAGAGCTCTGTGAAAGCACTCCCCAGCAGCACTTCAGAGCCCACTCAGCTGAGCCTCAGTGATTCCAGCATGCCACCAACTCCCGTGACTCCCGTGACACCAACTGCACCAGCATTACCAGCAACGCCTATTTCGCCCCCACCAGTGCCTGTGGTTAGCAAGAGTGTGTCTAGTGCTGGATCAGAGCCAGCAAAACCCAGCCAAAGGTACTTCTTCTGTCTCGTACATCGCCTGTGAATGTTACTGGTTCTTTCTCAGTTGTCTGCCTCGTTGCTGACCTGCTGGCTTTTATCTTTCTTGTAGCGTTCTTCTGGTGTCATCCCCTACCATGCCACAGCTTGGGACGTTGCTTTCCACAGCGCAGAGTTCGCAGACCCAGCCGGGGCCGCAGCCACCTCCCACCCGGGTGGTAAGTCATACCACCTCCTCGGGACTGCCGCAGGTCCGGGTGGTCACTGCCCAGTCCAGCCTCCCAGCTGTGTCTCAGCAAGCCCCAGTGGTCGCCCAGCAGCAGCAACCTACGTCAGTGCCTCAAATCCGCGTTCCAGCTACAGCCGCGCAAACCAAAGTGCTCCCTCAGGTGAGTTTGGCTGCATGGAAGTGGTGGAGTAGCTCTGATTTCCAATCTGACTTCTTTTAGGATTTCGGTGTGGTGCACGGGGGTTACTTGCTTACTTGGAGCACGCAGTAACTGCAGGGCAGGAGCGTAGAAATTTGTGCAGTTGTGCATAAATAATACTGTTCGGTGCTCTCTTTTTCCTCCCTAATGCCTCTTTATGTGGCACCATGAAATGGTGCATTGCAGTAAAAAGTCCATAGAACTTGCAAGCTGTAAGGCACGAGACAAAAAGAGTAAATTATTAGTCTGTTAGTGTTCTGTTAGTCTGCTCATAGGCTGCTTCTGTGTTGTTCTGCAGGCTGTGGTGACTCTGCCGGTAAAAGCTCAAACCAGCCCAGTGCAGGTGCAAAGGCCAGGAAGCTCCGCGACAGGACAGACAGGCATCACTGTGACGGGACTGTCTGCAGCGCCCAGTCCCACTGTAAAGCCAGTTACCAGCTCTCCGGGCAGTTCTGCTACAAGCACCTCCTCTACCACTGTCATCCAGAATGTAGCTGGCCAGAATATCATCAAGCAGGTGAGGGAGAGACGAGGAACTGGGCTCCACGACCCAGTCGTTGCCTGTTTGTTGTGGCAGATGTGAAAAGACAGTGAAACCTGTAGTGAGCCATAATGCTGTGTGAGTTATTGACCATAGAGATTTAGGCAGGCACTGGTTTGGTGTATCTGAGCCCCATTTTCACTTACAGGTGGAAGATGTGCTAGTCCAGGGTTAACCATCTTCAGATGTCGATCTCATTTTCATTCCTCTTGTTTGAAGAAGTAGATCCACAGTATTTTATATTTTACGCGGTTTGGGGAATGCCCAACCAGGGCTTATTTTCAGTAACGATCTGAGTGCTAGCGTCATGCCGCTTCAGTTCTGATGGGAGCAAACGTCCTGTTGGGAAGTTTTACTCTGACTGTGCCTTGGGCTGTGTCCTGGTTTGATACAGCCGTTTCTCTGATCTCTTCCAGGTGGCTATCACGGGACAACTTGGCATGAAGGCCCAGCCTGGAAGTGGCATCCCACTCACAGCGACCAATTTTCGGATCCAAGGCAAGGATGTGTTGCGCCTACCCCCGTCCTCTATCACCACAGATGCAAAGGGACAGACTGTGCTGCGTATCACCCCGGACATGATGGCCACACTGGCCAAATCTCAAGTCACTACTGTCAAACTGACTCAGGACCTCTTCACGGCAGCTGCGGGAAGCAGTGCTAGTGGGAAGGGCATCTCTGCAACTTTGCACGTCACATCCAATCCTGTCCAGACTGCTGATTCTCCAGCCAAGACTAGCACGGCCACTTCTGCGTCTTCCAGCCCAGCTGGAAGCACCGTGGTTAAAGTGACTCCCGACTTAAAGACTGCAGAGCCAACAAGCTCCGCTTTCCGCCTGATGCCTGCTCTGGGCATGACTGTGGCAGATCAGAAGAGCAAAGCCATAACTACGGTGGCATCCACTGAGGCCAAGCCGGCTGCTACTATAAGAATCGTGCAGGGGCTGGGGGTGATGCCGCCCAAAGCTGGGCAGACTATAACAGTAGCTACTCACGCTAAGCAAGTGCCCTCTTCCTCAGCAGTGAGCGTGCCCGGCACAGTCCATACCTCAGCTGTCTCTTTACCAACCATGAGCGCCACAGTGTCGAAAGCAGTTGCTGTGGCCTCGGGAGCTGCTGGGACTCCCAAAACTATAGGCACAGGAGCCACTGC
>NW_009260294.1:12589-15004 GCF_000687185.1 Egretta garzetta
TGTGCGGCAGGTACCCGTCAGCACCACAGTAGTATCTACATCCCAGGCAGTAAGTAATGCTAAAATTTTTCTGGAGGTGGGTGAGAAAGGGGAATGCTGAAATGTACTGATGGTTTATGTCTGAAAACTTGGCATCCACAGAGGCTCAAATTAAGTGCTGTGGAATGTGGGTCTGCAACTAATTTCATGGTGTTGGAATTGTAGCTAAACGCTGAATGGCCAGAAAGCAGTCAGATATGTCTTCCCTCACCTCCTGTTGCGAGTTAATGAAATAAACTTTGCTTATCTAAAGTCCTACCTCGTGCAGCTCACCATCTTGCCCCACGCATCTGAAATAATTTCCTTTGGAATGGTGTCAGAACTAGAAGTGTTTGTTACTTGTATTAACTTTTTTACCAAATTCCCTGTTTAATACAATTGTAATGTCCAAAGCTGGAAGCACCATAAAGTGTATCGTGAAGGCTGAATAAGCTAGTTGACATTACCAGAGCTTCCTAAGGCTAAAAATCATGGATGGATGCAATGAGCCTTCCCAGAGAAATACTGTGGTGCAAAGATGATGCGGGTTTTCAGGGATGAGGCTGCTGTGCAGTGAATGAGATGGAGGTGAATTTTAATGAGCCTGAAATGGAGCACAGATTTCATCAGCAAAGCTGCTGTTGGTTTCTACTCCCAGGACTCCTAAAAAGCAAGCTGAGTGGTAATTGCATGTTGTCAAGCAGTTTCTCTGCTGAACTCCCTGCGGCTCCTCATGTGTTCTTCAACTTCTCTAGGGCAAACTACCAGCACGAATAACAGTGCCTCTGTCAGTGATCAGCCAGCCAGTGAAAGGCAAGAGCGTGGTGACTGCCCCCATCATCAAGGGCAACCTCGGGGCCAAGTGAGTATTTTGCATCTGGTAGTTTTGCTTTAGAAATAGGGCTGAGGAAGGGCTGTGGTCACTAGGTTCCTGGGGACCTAGAAAGCAGAGGGGGGAATCGACTTGCAGTCTGTTAATAGGTCCATTAGCTGCAAGAAACTGAACGGATATAGTGTCTGGCAATGAGAATGTCATCTTTGTTTAGGTTCCCGGAGGTGTAGGTTCTAGCAAATACATTGAAGAAAAAAATGTTCTTTGCCTTGAAACCAGCTATTAGGTTAGTTCTGTGTGTTTGAGCAAGAATTAACCTGGTGACATACCTAAAAATACGTGTAATCTGAGGCCCTCTCTCCCGTAAAGAAACTAGGGAAGTGTGAACTGCCTCAGTGAAAATTCCTCTGGCATTCAGATATTCAAGTCTTTTTGTTTATTCTTCCATGAATTCTGGTAGTGTCTTCCGCAGTTGATACTTCAAGGCAGAACGCTCTGTGCTCAGCTATTTTCTGCATTCCTTGAGAAGCGTTCAGGTCTGATCAGACTAACCCAGTGATGTGCACGGTCCAGAATTAGAGGGTTTAATTCGTGTGATAAAGTAATTCTCTATCATAGTGACAAATGTTGACATAAACTTGTCACTTGTGTATTTGTCAGTTTTGTGGGGGGGGGAAAAAAAACCCGCAACTTAAAGTCATTAGTAAATTAGGTAAGTAACTTTAATCTCCTAGCAACGGAAGAACAATTTGTGAGTCTGAAAGACCTAGCCTGCTGTGCTGTTTACTAACCTTGCAACAATTCTCTTTCCTTAGCATCAGCGGATTAGGTAGAAATATCATCCTGACTACGATGCCAGCAGGGACAAAACTGATCGCTGGGAACAAGCCAGTGAGCTTTCTGACTGCACAGCAACTACAGCAGCTGCAGCAGCAAGGCCAGGCCACGCAGGTGACAGCACCTAGAATGATAATATTGTTTGCTTTTTTATGATTTAACAACCTCTACTTTCTATGGAACCCCATGTATCAAGTGTAAAGTCCTCAGGAGATGGTAAATTCTGCATTAAACATATGCAGTGCATCATGTCCTTTACCTTCCCTCCATCCAGATGCTGGTTTTAAATGTTTTTGAAGCACTGATAATATAATGAATGTAAACCCAAAAATCCTGTCAGGAAATCTTCCCAACTGCTTGAAGGATTGTTTCTATGTTCTTGGCTCTTTTTGTAGTGCTTTGTACTTTGGCTTCTGGCTTGTATCAGGAACAGTGCGGCCAGCAGGAGTAGGGAGGTGATCGTGCCCCTGCACTTGGCACTGGTGAGGCCGCACCTCTAATGCTGGGTTCAGTTTTGGGCCCTTCACTCCAAGAACGATGTTGCATTGCTGGAACATGTCCAGAGGAGAGCAGCAAAGCTGGTGAGGGGTCTGGAGCACAAGGCTTACGAGGAGCGGCTGGGGGTGTTCAGCCTGGAGGAGGCTGAGGGGAGCCCTCATTGCTCCCTACAACTGCCTGAGAGGAGGCTGTAGCGAGGTGGGGGTCAGCCTCTTCTCCCTGGTGACGGG
>NW_009260294.1:15018-32244 GCF_000687185.1 Egretta garzetta
AGTCCCCATCCCTGGAGGTATTTAAAAGCTGGGCAGACGAGGTGCTTAGGGACAGGGTTTAGTGGTGGGATGGCAGGGGTAGGGGAATGGTTGGGCTGGGGGATCCTAAAGGTCTTTTCCAACCTAAATGATTCTATGATTCTATTCTGTGATTCTGTGGGTCACCATTTCTTGAAGAAATCGCATCACTTCTTTGCAATTCCGTCTTTCTGTCTGGAAACTCGGTGTTCTGTTAATTCCAAAGAATTAATCTGCATTGAGAGCTGCTAGTAACCAGTCTGTAGAGGTGAAGTATCCAATGGATCCAAGTCCTCCGTCTGAGAACTTGTAAAAGCTGCTGACATTGTAGGTTTTTATTCAAATTAGTTTTTACTTCTTCCTCTCTAATCTTGAATTCTCTTGCCACCGTCTCACGTGAACGGTAGGAATTCTTGTGACAGATTCTGTTCTTGATGTGTTTTGGTGCTTGGTCTTGTTCATATAATTGAATTTTTGTTGGTGGCAGAAACAGATAACTTACCAGCGCTTCAGAGTGCGATACAAGTGCAATGTGTCACCAGGTTGTTCTTGACATGAGCTGAGTTTTTTTTCTTTCCATTTCAAACAGGTTCGAATTCAAACTGTACCAGCCTCCCATCTCCAGCAGGGAACAGTGTCTGGCTCTACTAAAGCGGTTTCCACTGTGGTTGTGACAACAGCTCCATCTCCAAAACAGACCCAAGATCAGCTGTGAACACTGGTTTGAAAATGGATCACTTTCCAAGAACTTCCCAGAGTCCGTGGTCATCCTCCATCCAACCACCCAAGGCTGCCTAATGGCAGTCGTGGCTAGGGATCGGACTGGGTTCTGGCACGTTGCTTGGCTGGAGTCAGCATTGTGATGTCTAGGTAGAAATTCCACAGCCAAAGGTGCTGTAACCTACAAAACAAAATGTTTCTGTCCAGATGTGTAAAGCCATGTTCTGTGGCATGGGTCATTTAAGAAACGTCTTCCTTTTCTTTGTTCCCTTCCCATCCCAAGGGCTTTTTGAGAATATCATTTCTGTGCATTTTGGGTTGTAGACAAAGCAGTTGATCCTGGGTCTTCCTCAACCAGGGAAACTTGCTTGGAAGGGGCAATCCAGACTTTTCAAAGTCGTGAAGAAGATGCCTCCTTTTGCTGGCATCTGGCTGTCACTACTTTTATATGGGTGACTTTGGATGGTGGCTTGGACACTAGAGTTTGTTTGTAACATAGCCTGGAAGTAGATCCCTAGCACATTCAGTGCACTATTTATAGTCGTTTTAAATACCTCTCCCCTATCTCTGCGCTCAGACTTCTTTTGAACAGATCCCACTTCCATGTCAAATTTCTGTCAAAGGCAGGATGCCGGTCAAGAAGGTTTTTGCTGTAAAAAAGCTAGTAACCGTGGGGAAGAGTGAGAAGTGGAGGAGTTACAGAAAGTCATTGCATGAACAAGTCTGTCAGCAAATGGGAATACAGTGGGGAAAAAAAAAAAGGAAGTTTTCACCAGGAGGATCCTCCTTTAGCTCTCCCCAGCAGATGAACCTTTTTATCAGTCAAAAAAGGCTGTAGCTTGTTTTAAAAGTTTGGAATATGTTTTCAAATATACCCAAACTGTAGTCTCCAGGACTCGGAAGAAATATTTTAACCCATGATCCTGGCCTTCAGTTTTGTTTTTACCTTTGCGATTTTATCTCTGTACGTAAATATGTTTGAATTTTGCACATGCCGGAGATGAATTCGTGGCTGTTCTGACATGACCTTTCTCGGAATGAGATCAGAAGATATGTTGGACCAGGAGAAGAATAAAAGGGCAGAAAGCCTTACAAATCTCTCTGCCACCTCCTTTCGGTTTTGTACAGCGTGTTGTTTTGTGTACAATGTCTAGCTTGCCAAGGGCTAATAGATTCTCCATCTTCTTCGTAAGATGGTTCTTTTTAACCTGGTTTCTCTTGTAGTTTTTTTTTTTTTTTAAATATGTGGTTTACTCCAAGTTACATGATATTGAATATAATTATTTAAAGAACTGAGTCGTACGGTTCAGCGCTCTCCGGTGCTGGCTGAGCTGCGTGGCGGGAGCTGTGTGTGTTGCTGTTCAGAACTACCGCACCGGAGCGGCAGTTTTGCTGGGCTTCAGGCCGGGTGTGTCGGTCTTTCTGTCCAATAGCTAATTACTTCAGGGGTGGGCTGGAGGAAATCAGGTATTTTCAGTAAAAAAAGAAGTGGCTGGCTGCAAGTGTTGAGTAAGCAGGGCGCATCAGTACGCCGTTTTAAAGCAAGCGCTTGAATTATGGTTTATACGCCTCGGGAACAGAATTTGGAGTGATAAAGGTTTTCTGAGCACCTGTCCTGCTTTGGCAATTTTTGTACCTTTTTTTTGTACATTTAACTGTCGACTGAGGAGACGGCAGAAAGGCCGTGGTTTGGGAGGGAGGCGAGGACGTTCTTCAGTCCTTTTAGCTGTGAAGTTAAAGTAAGAAATGAAGGAGACGACAAATGACTTCCTGGTGTGGCTTATGTGAGCGAGCCTCTAAATCCAAAACGTAATCAAGCTAATCCTGCTGTGTTAGTTCTGTTTGTAATTAATAAAGCTCTTCAGTGTCAAAACCAACAATCAAGTACTGAAAGATGGTTACAGCGTGAAGCCCCTTCAATTTCTCTGAATCCTCTTGCCAGTGACCACATGAATTTGTCACTGGGCACGAGCGGCTTTGGCAGGATTAAGTTTAACAAAACAAGAAACCTGCATCTAATCCCGTGAGTCTCAGATTGCTCCTGCTGCTGAGTTTTTAAGAGTCTTGCTGTTCAGGTCGCCATCTCTTTTCTTCCATACCCATCTTTGCTGCACTGCTAACGTGTGAGCACCCTTTGCCTTCGTCGCTGCTTCGCTGAAGCCTGTCCTGTTTGCCTCTGAAGTGTGTGATCTTTGGGGGAAGAAGCATCAGGGCTTATTTCGAAGGACCATGTGCTGGATTAAACACTATATGTTTACTCCAGTTTTCCAGGACAAAGTACAGCCTGTGCTACGGTTCAGCTGCCGCCTGCCTGGTGAGTCGCTTCCACTCTGGTTGAAAAATAACCCTTAAGCTACTGGGAGTAAAGAGCCCTTGTTTCTAATAAGTAACCTTTACCTTCTACACAGTAGGCTGAAGGGCAGAGAGGGGCTGGAGTTATTTTGGTTTTGGTGCATGCTGGGACTGGATGAAGGTGTATTGAAGCTAGGCTCTGTTCCATGTGGTGTTTGCTCTTAATGTCCTCTTGCTGTGGCGACGGAAAGCTGTCCGGATGAGTACTGCACTGAGAGCGGCACAGGGGAGCGTGCACGCAGAGGAGGACAGCCTAGAGAAAGCACTAAGCCAGTGCTGCCCGCTTTCCATCAGTTTGTCCTGCCTGAAGCTGAAGGGGCTTTCAGTCTGACACCCTTTGCCGTTACCCTTTTTAACTAAAAACCACAAGTGCAGCCTGCTTTCGTCACAGCGAGATGCTGGCTGGAGTTATCCCAGGGCCTTGATTATTTCTTAAAAACCGTGGATTAGGTGTTTATTTCCTGCAAGAGAATATCGTGTAATCACTGCTTACAAGAACTGAGCGTGCTACACAAGCTACCAAAGGCCATTTATTTTTAACAACCTCTCTGCTTTATTTAAATCACGGGGGGAAATCTCCATTTATATACCTCAGTAGGATGCCCTGATAACCCAATGAACTCACCTTGGGGTTACTTCAAGTGTTCCTTTTCAGAAGCAGCAGTAAGTTGGACATCAACCTGCCTGTTTTTAACAGCTAATCTTTGTTTTCCAAATGCCTTGTGGTCACTGATGTAGTTTTTGGGTAAATACAGAAACCTTGCGACTCGTTTTTCACGTGGCAAACCTGAATCACAGAAACGAGAACAAAGTCACAGTGGACTTGGCTCTCGTACGCCTGTCCTGCCTGACATGAGTTTGGGACGTGGTGCCTGACCTCAGGACCTTTCTGGCCGAGGACTGTTCACGTAGCGCTGTGGGATGGCAGTCTGAAATTGAAGATTTTTGCCCCGCAACCTTAAACGCCGTGGCTCATTGCAGGCTGGGCAGAGCTGCAGGGGAAGGAGAACGCGCTGCTGTGCCCTGGGTGGGAACTGGCTCCAACAGAAACGTGGTTTAATGCTGTAGCTGCTGGGTGGCAACCGATCTATTGCAATCTGAGATTTACTTGAGTCAGTTCTGTGGGTAGGTTGGATGTGTCGCACGTCAAAGGGGATCCTCAGTGCTACACTGGATCATTCAACAGTAGCCTAATACATTGTTCGCTCGCTTGATAAAAGCTTCAGGGTAGCAGCGTTACAGATTTTTGAATACAAACTCAGCATCATCATTTAACAGAAGTTTTGTGAACATGTATTGAAACACGGGGGCGTTTTCGCAACCCATGGGTCCCATTCCTCCCACCCTGCCTCTCACTGCCCAGCCCTGCTACGAACCAGTAAGTGATGGGACAGCTGAGGATAGCAAGGAGCAAAATAACCGTATAGTTTGCAAAAGGGAAATGAAGCTGGTAGGCTGGATTCATCTTTCGTAACTTGTGCATCAAACTTTTAGATAGAGAAATCCAAGTTGCTCACCCTAGGCTGCATTTGCAGCCAGTGCTAGCTCCAGAGGGCAATTCGTTTGACCTCCCTCCGGTTCTTCATGTAGGATGAATCGCTCTCTGGATATAACTATCTCTTTCTGTGGGCTATAAAAAGGATTCTGGAATGAGTAGTGCAAATTTGGGCTTTTCATGATTAAATTTGGGGGTTTAATGATTTAATTTAGGGATGATGCATCTTACGTAAAGTGACCCATTCCACACGGATTAATCTGTTTGAGCATGGATTAATCTTGTATATGGCATCCTGCGTTGAGGCCAAAAAACTGCTAAACCAGGGGTGTTTCAAGAACCAGTTTGTTTCCTTCTGCCTAGAAGTAATCACCAAACCGACTTGGTAAGCCGTACATCCCTGTCTTCTAACGTTGCTTTTTCTCACTGTCCTCCAGTTTGCAAGACCTGGAGTGAAATAATTCCTGCCAGAACCAAGATCCTTGAAGCAGAAACAGGCTGGTCTTTAAGAGCTCCAGGATGGGGCAGTTTTGCAACACTTAAAGAAAGAGCAGGACGTGCCAGCCAAATACAGGAGGGAGCATCAGTAAGTAGATGTGCTGACCCAGAGCAAGGCCGTCATGGCCCAGAAAATAGAAGAGCAAACCTGCCCAAGGTCATGCTGTTTTACCTGTTGTGCTGATGCTGCTTGAAGGGTTAACGAGGACCTGGAAGCAAGGCTCTGCAAAGATGTTGGTATTGTTTGAAACTCAGTGGTAAGTGACTTTAATGGGTTGATGTGTCATTCTGAATGAATTTTTGGCAATGGGAAAATTTTTCAGCTTGCGCTTGGGGAAGCAGTGGCTACTTGGTATTTACGAGACGTACATATAAAAATATGCTTCTGTACATAGAAAAATATGCTTGATTACTCAAAAAAGGTATTTGCACTGAGGACTTTTCAGCTGCTTAAGCCAGTTGCTTGTACAGGGTGGGAGCTGACCTGCTGGAAAGCAGCTCTGCCCAGAGGGACCTGGGAGTCCTGGTGGGCCACAAGGTGGCCATGAGCCAGCAGGGTGCCCTTGTTGCCAAGAAGGCCAAAGGCATCCTGGGGTGCATTCAGAGGAGCGTGGCCAGCAGGGCGAGGGAGGTTCTCCTCCCCCTCTGCTCTGCTCTGGGGAGACCCCTGGGCTTGTTCAGCCTGGAGAAGAGAAGGCTGAGAGGGGATCTCATCACCACGTACAAATATCTCAAGGGTGGGGGTCCCGAGGACAGAGCCAGACTCTTCTCAGTGGTGCCCAGCGCCAGGACACGGGGCCATGGACACAAACTGAAGCAGAAGAGGTTCCAGTTGAATGGGAGAAAGAACTTGTTGACTGTGAGGGTGCCCGAGCCCTGGCCCAGGCTGCCCAGGGGGGCTGTGGAGTCTCCTTCTCTGGAGATCTTCAACCCCCGCCTGGACGCTGTCCTGTGCCCCCTGCTCTGGGTGAGCCTGCTTGAGCAGGGGGGTGGGACTGGGTGAGCTCCCGAGGGCCCTGCCAACCCCTGCCATGCTGGGATTCTGGGATTCTGTGTGTGTGTCAGCCCCTGGTGAGAATTGTTCCTGTGTTCTCAGTTACCCTGTGAAATTATGGGTATGGGCAGTCAGTCGAAAGCCCTTGAGTCACTGCAACTTTACGAATTACTGATCTCCCTTTGCACTGCTTCGCTCGTGTAAGGATATATGTTCTGTTTCAGAGCTGGGGTGGCCTGCGTGGCTTAAATAATAAGCAATAACTTGGTAAGCCATTGTGTTTGCTTTTAATGGTGTTCCTGTACTGAAAGCGCACTCGCAACTTCATTTGGCCCCTGTAATGGCTACGAAGGGGTCTTAAAGCTGGTGCTGGTGCAAAGCAGAGGGAGGCTGTTACGTGAGTGGTGTCATCTCAGTGTTGTATCTGTTCTCTGCAAGAAGCTGGTAGCTTACCAAAAATCATAAACTTAACTGGGTGGTTGTTCCAAACATGCGCTGGGACAGCTGGACAGGCGGGAGGGTGTTAATGTGCAAAGCTGAGGAGTTCTCCAAAAGCCCAAAGTGCTTCGAGGTCACAAAAATAGCCCCCCATTCCTTTGAAGGGCAGCATGACAGCTTGGGCTGTGTTTTTAGGTAACTGTGACCAAAAGAGGGAGAGCCCCCAGTCAGAGGGGTGTGTTCTTTGTAATTAGAAAGCTGAGTTTGTGCCTGGTTGATAGGATTTATTCTATTTTTATTTTTCAACTCGTGTCGTGGAGGTGAGTCGAAGTGACATGGGCGGACTGAAAGAGTACGGTATGAGTTCAGAGTCGGCAAACCCAGGAGCTCCTTCCAGTAGGAAGAAAACTTTCATTGACCATGTCCGCATGCCTGGATTTTAACAATTTTGGCAAGAAGGATCAGAGTTTGCATTAGGGCTGGATTTAATCCCAGCTTATGTTTTTTCTGCTTCTTTTTTTATGATTTAAGGCAAGCATCCCAGAGAGCAACAACTGTCTGGGAACCACTGTTCCCAGCTCGCCGATTCTTCAAGAGAAGCGCTCTCTTCTCTCAGTGGGGTTACAAGGTGAGGC
This sequence comes from Egretta garzetta, assembly GCF_000687185.1. NCBI lineage: Eukaryota > Metazoa > Chordata > Aves > Pelecaniformes > Ardeidae > Egretta > Egretta garzetta. The sequence continues at coordinate 22,169 of NW_009260294.1, forward strand.
AGGTTTCCCAACATCTCCCTGACATCTGATGGAAGGAATCTGAGGGCTCTCTGCAGCCCGTGCACAGCTCTTTCCCCACAAGTACCTGTGGGCCAGCAACAGATGTCTGAGCTTCAGAGAACAGGGAGTCATCCTCTACAACTGCCTGACGGGAGGCTGTACAAGGTGGGGGTCGGCCTCTTCTCCCTGGTAATGGGCGATGGGATGAGGGGAAATGGTGTGAAGTTGTGCCAGGGCAGGTTTAGGTTGGACATTAGGAAAAATTCCTTCCCCGCAAGGGCTGTCAGGCTCTGGAATGGTCTGCCCAGGGAAGGGGTTGAGTCCCTATCCCTGGGGGTATTTAAAAGCCAGGCAGATGAGGTGCTTAGGGACAGGGTTTAGTGGTGGGATGGCAGGGTTAGGGTAGCCGTTTGGCTTGGTGATCTTAAAGGTCTTTTCCAACCCAAACAATTCTATGAGTCTATGATTCTAAGAGCCATGGGAAAAATAAGTCGGAGCTTACCAATTTTTCATGCAGTGAGGGAGATCTAGATTGGATGTTACAAGAACTCACAGAAATTAAGGACACGGTAATGCTGGAATAGATCGTCTTGGGAGGAGGGGAGTTTCCAGACAAACGTTATACATAGTGATCCTACTTTTGGGGTGGAGAGTGGACAAGAGCAGGTCTGATCCAGTCGGCAGGGTGTTTCATCCAGCCTGCCACCTCATCCTGGAGAGGACCTGCAGCATCTAGGAGAGCACGTATTGCTGCTCACCTCTGACAGGCTGAACGCCGCGGGGGGAGTTTGCAGCCAGTTTTCCTGCTTTTGGGGGGAGCACGTTAACAGCGTGTGCCGTCTCACTGTACCCCAGTAGAGGGATAGCTGGAAGAACATCAGCCAATTAGTTGTCTGAAAAACAGTAGGAGCTGGACCATAAACCAGCAAAAAAACCCCATGGCACAACCCTTTGACCTCGGCACTGACAAAGTGAGGGAAATAAGAGGAATAAGTGAAAAGTCAAAGCTGCATCTTTTTTGGTTTGGTTGTAAACAGCGGAGGTAAGGCCAACACAAACCCTGAACTTCTATTTTCTGTGGAAAATAAGGTGGCAAGGCAGGCAAGCATGGGTCAGCTCTACTTGTTTGTAATAAACCAAAGCGAAGTGGGTAATTCCAAGGCATTGTCTGCCTCTCTCACCCCAGTCACGGCCTCAGCTTACGCATTTGCAGCTCGTTAGGCAGACAGGACCTTAACTGACTTTGAATCTTGGGCGTGCCTGAGTCTGCAGCCAGGTTTCAAAATACACAGTGCCAGAAACCGGGCAATCAAGCCTGTCCACTCCGTTGCACTTACAGATGGGCTGGCAAACACTGCTGCTGCCGACTGAGAGCTCAGGAAAAGGGGTTCGCCGCTTTCAGGAGCCACAGAGGAGCTCAAGAAAGAGACCCAGCTAATCGCGTAGTCCCAGGAGCAAGCTTACGTCCTGTGGTGTGTTTCCTAGGGCTGCGGATTCCCTTTGGAATCCCACGGCTGTCAGGTGGCCAGCACCATTAAGCAACAGGGGCACAAGAAACGATCCCCTTGAATTTTGAAAGCGTGTCTCGGAGCTGCCTGGGAAGCGTTGGAGGGCTGAGGGTAGAGTTTCTCATTGCAGGCTTGGTGCTCGCTGTCCCATCCTTTGCTCACTGCTCATGCCCATGCCTTCCACAGGATGGAGCTGGTCGCTGGTGCCCTTTATTCTGGCCAGCTTGGGTGATCTCAGGAGGGCAAAGCTGCTTGTCATCCCTGCCAAAGCCATGTTTGGGAAGCGGCACTCTCACTGCAGAGCCCTTGAGAGAAGCCTTTGAGATCAAAGGGTAAGTTCCCATCCAAATTACACAGTTGTTGAACAGCTCTCTGAAAAGTAGCACCAGCGCCGGGCTCTGCCTCAAAGCAGCGTGTGGCCAATTGAGGGCAACACACTGCGCTTTTACGGGCCCCATTCTCCAAAGTCAGTAATTATTCTTTACATTACAGATAGAGAGGCTGAATCACACCAAGACAACTTGCCTCAGGCCCGAGAGCAGGAAGAGCTGTTCCTGCGCAGACCAGCGGTACCCAAGCGTTCACCTTTGCTCTCCGGGGGCTGCCGGTTCAGCTGGAAACCGCAGGGCTCCTGGGTGACGTTTTCCTCTCCTCCCACTGAATCAGCCTTTTATTTACTCTTTGGAATGCAAAGTAACAGGACACCCTGTGAGTTTTATCTCTCTCCCAATCCTTTGTATCGCTGTGGAAGTTGCCGGACCGGATTGAACGTTTTCGCTGCAGAGCTGCAGATGGAGATGGGGTGGTTTCAGGGTTGTCTGGCAGGAATCCGGGTGGGAGGGCACTGTCGGTGAAATTTGAATTTAGGAGTCACACGCTGGGAACAGAATCTTTGAGACACACTGCAGGGAGGAAGCCCCTTTGTCACTCTTTGAATCCGGCCCTTCGCTGGTGTGGCAGCGTGGATGGACGGTGCTCCTTTGCCGAGCTAGACTTGCTGGGAACTGCCTCCACCAGAAGACTTTCCCCTGCAGGCAGCCTGCCTTCATTCCTTATGTAAGCAGCTACGGGTTTTTCCCTTCTTTTCACGTGGGTGGCATTCCCAGGGCTGGGAGCAGATGCGGAAGTCTCCTGCCTGGTCAGGGAGTGTGTGCTGCTCCTGCAGCTAATCCCTGTCTCCTCTGGGACTCTCCTGGGGGTCGAGCTCACGGCGGTCTAGCTCTTGCAACTTGCCTGCAGTTCTGACAAAGGCAGACTTAATTCTCAGATTTCAGCGGGGCCTAAAGCCAGTGCTCTCCTTCCTCCTAAAGGCGCGCTAGACCTCAGCTTGCCGCTCATCATGCTGTTGTGGCCACACTGATACAACATTGAGAGGAGGAGGTGACAGCGTTTATTGAATGAACTGATATAAGTGGGAAGAAACAGAGGCTTTGCTGCTGACTGCTGCCATTCCACGCGGGTAAGTGCCTTGATCTTTCTGCTTCGGTTACGCCTGTCTCCGTAGTGACTTGGCTGTGCTCAGCATCCTTCACTCAGGCTGGAGAGACACATGGAAGCATCTCACCGCAAAAGCACATGGCAGGCTGCTTATTGGGAATTGGTTCTGTGAATTGCTGCTTTGACGTTTTGGGACTGTACGGGGCCTAGAGAGATGGGGGCCCTCATCTGCTCTGGTGACTTCGCAATACAGCCACAAAATAAATCACTGCAGCAGCAGCAAAGAAACAGGAGCCCACTCATTTAGGGCTCCAAACCAAAGAAACAGGAGCCAAATCATTTAGGGCTCCAAACCAGCCGCCTCCCAGCTATATATTATTTTATATTTAGCACATGTGTTGCTTTCTTTTTTTTCCCCATGGTGTTTGCATCCCCTTGGTCAAAAGACCCAGCTGGGCTAATGAATTAGTCTGTAAAATGTCAGTGGCTTGAAGGACAGGAAAAACTGGGTGTTTGCAGCTCTGTGTGAAACCAAGAGTTGTGGATCTTTGCAAAGAGACACTGTAGGCCTCAAAGATTGAGTCTGCATCTTGCCCTCGTTAGCCACATCCCAGAGCACGGCTGCTTGCCTGGCACCAGCCTGGAGGAGATTAGTTGATATGCCGAAGAGGAGAAATTTGCAGGAGCAAAGAGCAGTGGTTCAGCTTGAACTAGCTGCTTTATGCCTAAAATACGCTGTTTCATGGGGGTATGAAGTCAGGCTGGAGCACCCACAGCCAGCCAGGTAGGGAGTGGCTGAAAAAATAGGCAGGGCTGGGCATCAGTGGGAGAGCTGAGAGCAGCTCCTGGCATCAGTCAGCCAGGTGGTTTCAGCAGGCTGACTAACAAAGCCACCTTTGGAAGGGGAATACCTTAAATCCAGGGACACTTCCTGCTGTGCGGTGGTCAGCGAGTAGGTGGGATTCTGGTAGCTGGGGGATGCGGGAGCAGGGAAGGCAGGGGCACAAGTATTTCTGTAAGAGCACAGAAGTTATGTTGTATTTTTCACCTAAAGACAAAACAGCAGGATCAGAGACCTGACACCTTCTCTTTTTTCCCCCCAAAGAAACACCTGCAAAAGGGACACAAAAACTCGCGCTCTGCAGGAGGCATTTTAGAGCAAGGGGAACCCAGCAGGCATTTCCCTGCGGCATCCGAATCAGCGGGCAGCTCCTGTTATACCCAAAACAGCTTTCTGGGAAATGTAAATGTTCAGATGTGGAAAAAATCAGTGCCAGGGCTGGAGGCAATTGGTGTAAAGGGGTTCAGATCAGGAGTGGGATGGCCAGGTCAGCCTTCCTTCGGATAGATTGATGGGCATATCACACGTTGGTTTAGGCTGTCACAGAGAAGGGAAGATCTTTTCCAAGGCGGGTAGTATTGACTGAGCTATCTTTAATCTTGAGTTACCCTTGAATGTGAGAAATCTAAATATCGGAGGGGGCGGGGAATTGTCTTTCCAAGAAGGGGAAAATGATGGAGTAAGACTGTGTCAGGAATGCAGGTTTCGGTGTTAAAAGCCCTCTTTCAAACCTGCCTTAGAACATTCTTGAAGCCCAGGGCTTTGCTGCCGGTCCCTCCTTTTCTTCTCTGGGGGCACCGTTTAATATCAGACCCTAGAGTCCCCGGGAGCTGTTGCTGGTATGTGAGCAACCCTCCGAGTGCCAAATTTGGATACATCTGCAGTTCCTGCTGGACTGCTGCCATCGCTCATCACTTTGCATCTGGTCTCCTGTATTTTGGTAAGAGATGGCTCTTTGCTAAAGTGCTGTAGCCTAGCTGAGAGCAGGTTCCAGGCTGGGATAAAGGGACTATTTTGCTTTGGCAGCCCCTGAGCGTACCGAGTGTTTTTGGGAACAGCGGGCTTGTCCCTGGGGCAGAAGTGCCTGTGCATGCTGGAGAGTGCCCCCTTTGCAGCAGGCTTTCGTGGCATGCTAGTTGTTGGCACCCAGGAAGGGGTAAGGTCTTGGGGTACATAAAGCTTTGCCCTGGAAGCTGTCGTGTCCATGAGTGCTAGCCAGCCCTCCTGCTTGTGCTGGTAAAAAACAGATTTTTCTGGTTTCGTTTACTAAAGCAAAGCACGTGGCAAAAGGGTCTCTTCGGGTGACGCAGAGCCTGCGCGGGGCTTTTGGGCACGGCTTTTTGGGCACGTCGTTTTCCTTAATCTCCCTGCGAAGCCGCAGCTGGCCACGGGAGCGGTGGGGGACCCGCGGGGTGTTTCCGGATTCCCGCACCTGCCAGGAGCGCGGAGAGGAGGCGCCGGGGGGGTGGCAGGGCTCTCCTGAAGGCCGGTCAGACTTTTGCCGAGCTGCCTCGTCCTCCGCTGGCTCTGGTTCCTTCGAGCGTCACAGGTCAGGGCCAACCGGGGCGGCTCCGGATCCCTTGGGAAGTGGGGGAGCAGCTGCTCCCCCTCCGCCATCGGGTAAGGTCAGGAGAACCTGTTTGGGGGAAGCTGCCAAGCCCGGTGGAGCAGGAAAAGAAAAAACAGCTTTGGGGAAGTGAGAATCCCCACCGGTCGCGGTGCAGTGGTCTGCGCCGGGGTTAGACCGGCTCGATGTTGGTGCTAACGTCACTCCGGCGGTTTTGATTTCGGCTTAAGCTAGGCACTGGGAATGTGAGCAAAGATAAACTACGCAGAGGTGAATGCTTGTAGCGCGTCGGTCCGGGTTGTTTAGCAACAGATCTAACTAAACCTGTTCGAGCCGTCGGGAGGTCTGACTTCAGCGGAGGGCTTTGGGGCTTCATTAATTAACTGAGGAGTTATCAGTGTGCTTTGAAACTTGAGTGAGTTTAAGCCACGGTCTTGGCTTTTCAAGTAGGTCTTCCTGGCTGAGGGTCGGGCAGGGACTGGTGAGTTTGGGTTGCAATCTCCAGAGCCTGCTCTGTGCTACAGAGCTGCTTCAAAACTGGGCTTTTAGGTTAAAGCACGGCAGCAGCGCTTTCCAGCTCACCTGCAGGCTGCCTGGTGCCGGTCCCTGAGGCCTGGCTTTAGCGGTTGTTATCTGGCAGCGGCAAAGGAGCTACCAGTTTTAGCAATGATCAGAACGTTGGCCTACAGCAAGAAAAAGTTTCCCTTGCCTCCAGCCCCGCTGTCCTGTGTGTGTCAGGGCCACGGTGGCTGCCAGGAGCAGGATGGAGATGCTCTCGCCGATACCATTCAGCTCAAGCTCCTCGTTCCCCGGCCGGGTCGGGGTGACACTTCTGTGTGCAGCAGGATCTTCCCTGCCCGGCTTGTTTTCTTGGCAAAAGATTGGTTTGCGCACTGGTGTGGTTTTATGGCAGGGCTGTGAGTGCTCGAGCGAGTCCCTTCACGCCAGGGCAGCGGCGTGCCAGGTCCTTTCCCTTGGTTCTGGATCAGTTTTTCCCCTGCTTCACTTCGAGAGGAACTGATCTGATCCTGGAGGACTTCCCCAAAGACAGTACCTGCCTTTCTGGCAGTAAACAGCCTGAGGAGTTTGTCCGTCATGGACCAACTGTTGTTGGACTTGGCTCCCTATAAATCCGACGGCAGAGCAAATGCGAGCTGTTTTGCAATGACTGTGTCGCCTCCTGCGGCGGGGAAGGAGCTGCGACGATTCTTGGGCATGGGGAGGAGAAGCTACTCCCCTTCCTTGGGAAGGTGCAGAGCTTTCCTCTCGGGCACTGGCTGGGGGGTGAGCTGCTGCTCAGGCCAGTTTTGCTGCTGTTGGTGCCAGAGGCAAACAGGGATAAGGAAGGCACGATGAGAAAAAGGCTGAGGCCAATCAAGAGCGCGCCAGACCTTTGCTCAGCAAACAAAAGATCACTTTGTAAAACCATTTGAGGGAGCAGCAAGATGAAGGCCTGGCTGCAGGGGAGGTATCGGACCAAAGGTTCTTGCCTTGCCCCGGGTAGGATCTGCCGTTTCCATCCAAAGGCCGCCAGGGCTAGCCTTGCAAATAACACGCTGCAATATCCAGGCAATAGGCTGGGACAGAGGACGGAGCAGCTGATAGGGATGGGTTTGCCAGGCAAAGGCTTTGCCCAGTTGGAGATGCTGGTGTTTCCTCTGCTGTTGGCTCCAAACATTCCCATGTCATGGGCCAGATCCACCTCAAAACTGTGAGAGTCAGTCAAGAGCATGGGCGAAACGTAATGATGAGCGTGGAGTGTTTCATCTGGAGTGCAGCTGGGTTTGTTAGGCTGCTGGAGGGTGTTTTTGTTGCTCAGACAGTACTTTCTGTACCAGGAAAGACGGAAGAACATTTTAAATAAGCTCTTTGCATCTGCGGCACGTTTCTTTTCTGGTCTTGGGACGTAAGTGTGTTGTAGGGAGGAATTTCGTAGCTCATAGCTACGTGTATCAGGCCTGTCAGGTAGCTGTATTTCCCACTTCTCCCCACGAATTGCCAAGTCTTACAGCTAAAAAGCCTGAACAGAAACACAACGAGAAGCGCGGTCGCTGGTTCTGAGCGGCTGCGTTGCCTGACGCACTGATAAGCCTGTCGTGGGGCAGGGAGCCAAGCCCGTGCTGTCCTGTGCAAACACTAACTTCAGTTTCTTCTGTACTAAACCTAAAGGAATTTGGTTTCTCGTATGACTCAGGACGGTCACAAGACGGCTGAATGCTGTAGAGGATCGAGCCCAAAATTGGTGTGTGAAATGGGGGGGGTGTGTGTCTTTCACTGGGCGCTCGCCCTCTGTGCCTGGAAGGTAGACAGTCTGGAGGACTCCGTGTCTTTATTTCCTGCTCCATATTCCCTCGTTCGTTCAGATGTCATCATTTTATAGTGTCATTGCCCTTAATAAGGAACTGAAGACGAAAAATAACACGCTGGCAAAGTTTCTTCAGTGCTTTACTGCCCATGTTGGGGCAAGACAGCATGAATGTGCCTTACGGAAACTAGGCTCTTATGCGTGCTGTATCCCTGTAATTCTTATCAAGAATAAGCAGCAAAGTGAGAAGATTATTCTTACCAGATCTCTTCCTGGAGGAGTGACCGGGGGTTGCAGCAGGAGTCGGTGCGGGAGTTGATCTCGAGGGTTGTGCAGCTGTACCTGAGCTGCTTGGGCAAAGCGAGTTGCATGCTGTGCACCGTGTGTCAGCAGCTTTTAGATTATTTTTATTATTTTTTTTTCATATGGGAAACAGGCTGTTTCCCCTTATGCCAGCACCACAAAGCTGGTGTCAGCTTTCAGTATGATTTGGGAAACCTGTGTTTGAAAATACAACTTTCGTGGCTCTTTCTGCATGGCACAAGCCCACCCCGAAGGCTGGCGTGTCCCAAGCTCTGAGCCTGGCTTGCTGGCCGTGTGCATCAGCCGACGGGTTTCATTCTTCTCATTTCTCGTGTGATATTTGGTTTAGTTTTTATTGAACCTGAGGCAGGTGTGGCTGGAAAAGGGGAGGTGGGAATCGCCTCTTGGATACACAGGCTGGGATCCGCAGGCTGTAATTACCCAGCAAGAGTGTAACCACATAGTCCGATGACTCTGCTTCATCTGAGACCTCCCCAGGCCGCCTTGAACTTTGCATTTTATGGGTTCCTTTTCTTGGCTGTGTACGTTAGTGCCAGACAGTGGGTCTTCTGCAGTGAGACTGCCTCCGCTGCTCCTGCCTCCTGCGATCTGTACAGCTGAGCAGCCCCACGGCAGACGAGCTGAGGCTGGAATGTGATAAAGTTCAAGGGAAGCAGCTGAATCCCATAGCTGCCCTGTGCTGGACAAACAAATGAACCAGCGGTGATAAGGGACAGGTGAAACTAATGGCCAGGAGCCCAGTCCTCCTGCGGGTCAGGGTCCAGCGAACCAGAGGCAGACACTGGGTGAGAGATGGAGCCTGTGTTTTGGAGGAGAGGGAAGCAGCGAAGGCCTCGGGTGCCCGGGACACATCGAGCTGCTTTGCTGGAACCGCCAAACAAGCCAGAAATCAGCCTCTATGGGAGATGCTGATCCCAGATGGACCCCCTCTTTGTGCGCATCCCAGAAATCTTCGTGCTGGAGACCTGTGCCCTGCAGCACACCCCTAGCCTTTCTGCGATCCCCCTTTGCAGGAGGAGACACCTCTGCTTTCCGGTAAGTGCCTCCGGTCCAGAGTCGGCTGTAGCCGTTCCCACCATCCCCGTGTGCCTGCTGAATTTCCTGCTGCCAGAATTACTCACTTCTGCATCTGGTTTGTCCAGTTGGGCAAAGTACAGTTGCTGTCTAAAAATACATTGTGTGGCTGGCTTATGGAGGAGTGGGAAGCTTTGCTTACACGCAGGACTTCTCTCTGAGCTCTCTGCATGGATGATTTGCATGCAGGAGACCTCCAAGCACTCTATAAATCTACCTGTGCACGCTCCTTTTCCAGGTTTCCTTGTGGAGTCTGTACACCAGGGGAAACTGAGGCACAGAAGACATGGGGCAACATCTTTCAGACCCTTTCACTTGATTGGCATGCGGCTTTTCTGCCGGGGCACCGCGTGGCTGCGGCAGCCACGCCAGCCAGGCTGACGCCGTGACCAGAAACCTCCCATCCTGCCATGGGCAATCCCGCCGTGACGGCGAGGGCTGAGCGAGGAGGAGCAAGAGGAAGTAACTGAACCTTTGACGAAGGCGGAGAGAATATCAAGGAAGGTTTTCTGTTCATAATGTTTATCGGAGTAGTTTCCTCGAGAAGGGCGAGGGACCTTGAGTCACTTTCTGCTAGAGGCTGTTTCTCGGGGAATCATGGACAAGGTGAGAGCAGGACCGGCTGTCAGATCCTCTCTGGTTTACATCTGCTGTTGCGACGGACTCTTCACGCGAGGGAAATGTGCAGCAGCCGTTAGCTAAAGGAGATTAAAATTGCAGTCGTCTTTTGCTTGATTTAACTACGATCGCCTTGCTTTTGATTCCGTCTGCTTTCTGCCTAGCGTAGAGGACGGGGACCAGCACTGCAGAGGAGGTGTTTTTCCCCGACGGGCGGCGGCGGTGGCAGCGAAGGGGCTGTGCAGCACAGTGAGTGAGCGGAGCCGAGGCTGAGCCGTGCCTTTTGGGCACAGAAAGTCTGGTGCTGAGGTCAAACGGGTGCTTTTCATGCTGCGTGGGCAGGGAAGAAGATTCAGCCTCTTACTCAGAGGTCGGGACATGGGGCCTCGTCTGAAACCTTCC
>NW_009260294.1:32298-49267 GCF_000687185.1 Egretta garzetta
TTGAGAAGGGAATCTGTGGGAATCGCTGCTGCTTACCCAGGCTGCGACATGCGACAGCTCTTCAAAGCAGCTTCACACAAGGGTCAGAGTTGGCTGGGGAATACAGTGGTTACCTAAGGTCTGAGGATGGGAGAGGAGGAGATCTGGAGTACAAAACAGAGGGCCGGGAGGGAAAGCTCTTTGGATCCAGTCTCATATCTGCGTCTAATCACTGGGTAACTTCTGCCAAGTAACAGTGTCAGTGACTGCTTATGCACAGTGTACAGGGGTAATCACAAAAAGAACCTCCCTGGGAGTTCCCCCACTCCTTTAATTTCTCTTGGTGCCATGGGTGTCACTGCAGTCTCAGCTTTGGAGCAAGAACAAACCAACAGAGGTGTGCTGTAAGGTTTAAGATCTTTCATCTTTTTTTTTTTCCAAGGAGAGCAGGGGAATTGGCTAAAGAAAGACCAGATGGTGGCTTTTCTTGCCCAACTTCCTTCGCTCACGCTGCAGCCGCAGGAGCGATGCATGTGTCTGTGTGTGTTGGAGGCGGAGGGGAGCTGTGTTTTCCTTCTGATTTAATCGTGCCGATAAGTTGCTCCCATCTAAGAGTTTCCTCTCTGCAAAGACACAACATTTAGCTCAAAGAGGACGTTAAAATGCATCAGCCACAGTGTTGTGCAGTCTGGCCTCGCACAGCAATACCTCCTGCTTGCAGTTGAGCCCCGTTTTTTTCAGGCAGTTTGGTGAAACTGAATCTTGGGGATGTTGCAGCAGGCTGAAGGTACCCTCAGCTGGAGGGTATGCTATGTGAAAATAGGGTTTTCTTTGCTCGCCAGGTAGCCAGAGGAGATCCTAATTTTGTTGTGCCATTTTGCTGCTGCTATCCCCCCTGTGACGCTGGAGCAACAAGGATGATGGGGGGACTGGAGCATCTCCCCTAGGAGGAAAGGCTGAGGGAGCTGGGCTTGTTCAGCCTGGAGAAGAGAAGGCTGAGAGGGGATCTCATCACCGCCTACAAATATCTCAAGGGTGGGGGTCACGAGGACGGAGCCAGACTCTTCTCAGTGATGCCCAGCGCCAGGACAAGGGGCAATGGGCACAAACTGAAGCAGAAGAGGTTCCAGTTGAACGGGAGAAAGAACTTGTTGACTGTGAGGGTGCCCGAGCCCTGGCCCAGGCTGCCCAGGGGGGCTGTGGAGTCTCCTTCTCTGGAGATCTTCAACCCCTGCCTGGACGCTGTCCTGTGCCCCCTGCTCTGGGTGAGCCTGCTTGAGCAGGGGGGTGGCACTGGGTGAGCTCCCGAGGGCCCTGCCAACCCCTGCCATGCTGGGATTCTGGGATTCTGTTATGCCTCTCATACAAGGAGTGCGTGATCCCCCTTTCAGGGAAGAAACACCGCCAAGCTAAACTCAACAGCTTATGCCCAGAAATTGTTATTCAGAGCCCATAAAGCTGCTGTTTTCCCCCCGCAAGCTGGGGGCAGGCGCTTCTTCCTCGCTGACCCCAGGAAGCCTGGGGAAGCTGCTGCTGTGTGAACAGATAGATCATTTAAGCCCCTCAGGTTGGTTTCTTGCCACAGGCTCCTCCAGATGTTAGAAGAGAATGAAATACTTTTCTTTCTGCTAACAGCAGCAATGAATTGGAAGCTCCGGGAAGTCTCGGTGCTGCAAGCAGCCCCACGGTGGGAGAGGGGAGATGCTTGCGAGATTTGTGGCCGGTTTCTTCTCTTTACCTGGTTTGGGGGCATTTCTTGCATGATTTGGAAACTGATGGGAGCCAGATGGCTGTTTTGAAGATGGTGCGTCAAACTCCAGGCAGTCTTGACTTTGATTGAAGGGTTTCTTGATTTAGGATGTTTGTACGTGTACTTAAGCTTTATTTTGTGTGTCTTCTGTTTTGAAGTTTCCTTGGGTTACATTTTTCAAGTTTTTCCCGTATGGTCACGGAAGCCAAAGAGGAACCGGAGCATCCCCCGTTGGGATTGCCCTCCGTGGCCCTGCTAGGTCTCTTGTTTCTTCTGGCGGTGGCTGGATGTTGGTGATGGAAGCAGCCTGGCATCTCAGAGATGCTGTGCTTCACGTTGGCTTCTTTTTGCCCAACCTTAGGCAAATGAACAAAGGTTTCCTCCCCCGTGCTGTAGTAGAGAGCTTTCAAACCATAAACTCGGATTATTCTGAGAGCGGATGGTGCGAAAACTGGCAGGGTGCTCTGGTCTTGGTGGCCTTCTAGTAAGTGTTTGCAGAGGATTAAACTTACAGAGTCCTTTACAGAAATGTAGGGTAAGGTGCCTGCCACGTCCCTTTCTTTTGTAAAGGGCCTCGGGCGAATACCACAGGGAGGAGAGGCTTTGGTGAGGAGTGGAGGGTGGGAAGAGAGGGCAGAGATTGGGTGAAGAAAAGGGCAAAAAGAGCAGGGGGATGATGGAAGTGGGAGCTGGGCTTCCCTGCAAAGCGAGGCTCGGCAAAGAGAAGACGGTGAAGCCATTGCACCAAAGGGAAGTGCAACGAGGATGGCTCATCGCCTGGCTCCGCACGAGGGCGCGGCCCCTCTGGTGACAGGAAGCCCTTTGCTGGTTCTTTTTCCTGACTTTTAGGGGCTTGTGACATTTAGCCGGCGCCATTAGTGTATGTTTGTGTCAGCCCTGGGCTGACGGGGGACAGGCACCATGTTTGCGGAGCACAGGAACGCATTTGAAGGCAGCGAGTTTGTGCTGGTTGGCGCTTTGTGTTTCGGAGTCCTTGCTGTCGTCTGGAGCACCGTGGTGCTGCCCAGGGAGCTGCCAGATGCCCGGTAAGGCTCAGAAAAGGGAAAAATGGGAAGGATGGAGGGCAGGTAAGCCAAAGGCACGAGAGAGTGAAACCCCGGGGCACCGAGGGTTTTGCACTGCGACAAGGACCTTCCTCTTCGTCACCCAGCCCAGCACGGGGTGGTGACAGCAGCGAGAGCTGTGCGCTAGGGGTGTCATCATTAGCCAACACATCTTGTCCTGAGAGTCTGGCTGCTCGTGGGCTGCAGGGACGTCTTGACTGTTCATCTCATTTTTTTGGGCTTATTTCTTTTGATGGGTCAATGGGAAACCCCAAGCAGAACCGTAGAAGCGCTGCGCTGGCCCAGGAGAGACGTACAGAGAGTTGTGCAAATGTAAAGGGAAGGAAGTATCTCAGGTTCTGCTTTTACGGGAATGCTATTCATAGCGAGCTGCGCCCCGTGAGCTGCGGGTGACACGCCTGCCGCACCGCGAGCGCTTGGCAGGGCTGAATTTTTGTCTGCAGTTTCATCTGCCAGCAGGCAGAGATGTTGGAGGTTGTGGACTTGCGACCTACCATGGTCACTGGGGGGGGTTGTGTGGACTCCCCCTGAAGTTGACTTGAGCTGATGGACTTGTGTTAGGCCCCGAAAGGAATTAGGCGTGTGTGGAAAAACAAAGCAAAAGCCTTTGGGGCTTGTGCTGCCGTGGGGTGGCTGCGGGGCCGCCGGCACCGAGGCATGCCTGGTGCTCTCAGCGACGGGGAGCTGCCGCGGGCAGGTCGCTCTCCTCTAGACTGCTTTGTGCTTGGACCTCTCCAGACCAGGCTTTGGGAACAGCCTTTCCACCATCCCGCCCTCTCTCCCCTCCTAGGACATGAACAACCTGGAGGAAGGGGTGGAGTTCCTCCCTGCCATGAACTCCAAGAAGATGGAGAAGCGTGGCCCGAAGCGGCAGGTGGTCGTCGCCGTCATGATCGTTGTTTTCCTGATCATCTCCCTCGTCACCGGCCTCCTGGTTTGGCACTTCAAATGTGAGTGTGAGGTCTGGTGGGTGCTGGCATGTAGGGTGGTACCCTGGGAGCAGATCCGCATGGAAAAGCTTTGTTATCCCGTGTTGCTCACACGTGCCCTTTCTCTAGCTCCAGAAAGGCTGCAGGAAGTGGGGGGACACCATTTCCACCCCCCTGCCCCAGTTGCTGTCACTGGGGACCTGCTGTGCCATGGTCCCAGCCCTGACTGCTCTTTCTGCCTCTGATCCATTGCCTTCCAGACAGGAACGTGGCCGTCCGGAAGGTTTTCAATGGCCACTTACGGGTTCTGAACTGGGACTTCCTTGATGCTTACGAGAACTCCAGCTCATCGGAGTTCATCATGCTGGCCCAGAAGGTGAAGAGCACGGTAAGAAGTTTCTTGCATCCCTCTTCCTGCGAGCAGGACTTTTTCCTCTTGCCCTGTGACCATGGGGATCCTGCACGTAAGACTGCTTGGAGCTTTCTCGCCCCTCTCAGCTCTCACCGTGATGCACAGGGCTGGGTGCAAGGAGCCTGCCTTTAAGCTGGGTCTCGGTGTCACGGCTCTAGCCCAGTGCCACGCTGTCTCCCTGCCTCTGCCACCCAGCATGTGCAAATCCCAGGGTCTGTGGATGAGCCAGGGCTGGGAGCTGAGGCAGGAGCGTGTCTGCCCTCTGTGCTGAAGCCGTGGGTCTTGCCTTTCCCCTCAGACTTGGGTATTTATTGCGCTTCCCCCGGGGAGGAGCGGGGCGAGGTGAGTCAGAGCAGGCTGGGGTGTGCAGGTCTGGGTGCTTCTGGGACTCTCAGATCTCCCTCTTCCTCACTTTGGCCCCTGCAGATTCCTGCAGCCGGGGATGCCGGCCATGTGGCCTGATTTTCCACAGCAGGCTTGAAGCTCTGTCTGTCTTTAGCCTTTCCCCCCTCCTCACTTCTTGACGTGCTGAACACTCTTCTTTAAACCTTTCAGGTGGAGGACATCTACAGGAGTCATGCAGATATTGGCCCTTACCACAAAGAGACGGTGATAACGGCGTTCAGGTGAGTGTTAGATGCTGCTTGAGCCCTGTCTGGGAGTGGAGGAGGGCGATGCTGGGATGTCACACTGCCGTCCACCCTCGTTCCTGGGCTGCTGGGCATGGAGGCACCTCAGTAGTCACCCTGAGTGACACGGCAAAGGGTGGGCAGTGAAAGGCATGTTGTGTTCTGCCAGCCCTCATCACTGTGTGCCAAGGGAGATGTCTTGAGAGAATCAAGATATGGTGCAGTAGAGCCCTATGAACCGCAGTGGGTGGTGCCTGGCGGGTTTGAAAGGGACTCCCTGGGCTGGCAGGGGCCTTTGCTGGGCACAGTTTGCTTAACTTGTCATTGAGAGTCTCCCTTTCCCATGGCCATCCTCCAAAAACAGCTCATCAAGTAGCCTGGACCCTTCTTCTACTGACATTTGAGCCTTCTTGCGTCTGTCCTTGCTCTCACCCCATAACTGCCCTTCCCTTGCAGTGAAGGCAGCGTCATTGCCTACTACTGGTCAGAGTTCCTTGTCCCCAAGTACCGGGAGGAGAGCCTGGACAGGGCGATGGCGGACAAGCAGAGCCTGGTCCAGAGGTGGAACCCCCGCCTGCGAAACCCCGTGCTGAAGGTGGAGTCGGTCATCGCTTTCCGTGAGTGCTGGCTCTGCCGTCCCTGGGCCTCTGTGTGGGACCGGGAGGGGGGTATGTTTCGCTGGAGGGGTAAGCTGCTGGGCGCAGCCCTCCCTTGGGTGCATTCGGCAGCGGGGACCGCTCTAGGGGTGAGTGGAAGGACCTGGCTTTCACAGTGCTGCTCTGATGGGCCATGCAGGCTGGGAGAGGCTGCAGGGACCCGCTCCCCTTCGCTTGAATGCTCTGTGTTCTCCTCTGAGCCCATCTGGAGAGGGACAGGGGTGAATCCTCCTTCCTGCAGAGGACAAGCTTGATCCCTCGGCTCCCCAGAGCCCGGGCAGGAGCAGCCTCCCATGGGCCAGCTTACAGGGGGGGACCCCACAAGCCAGGCCAGATCAATGCGGGTCCCAGGGACTGCTTCAGCTTTGCACCCGGGGACTTCCCACAGCCCAAAGGATGACAACGCCTCTGTTTTCTCCTGCAGCTGCTGATCCCAGCATAGCTGACTCCGCTCGGGACAGTAAGTACAGCTCTTCTTCAGTCTCCTAAAAGCCTCTGTGCGTCCCCAGACCTCTTTGGGGTGGCGATTTCCCTTGCGGGGTGTGGAAGAACCTGAAGAGAGGTGCTCTGCGTGCAAGGCAGACCCCTTTGTGCTGCTTGGAGCTGATTTGGGGTCAGCCAGGCTGCGGCACAGGCCTTGCTGTTGTCCAGCAGTAGTGCATAGCCCTGGCTGCCCTTCCCCAGTGCCTCACTTGGTAGATGGAGGCTGATAAGCAAGGGTGCTCTCTGCAGGAGGCATCTGTCCAGGGACAGCCTGGAGGAATTACAAGTGCTGCTCTGCAAATTGAAGGGAAAAAGCAGGGCAGAACCTCCTTGTTTGCCTCATTAACCCTTCCCTGCTTTCCTGGGCAGATAGCTGCATGTTTGCCCTCCATGCCAAGGAAGGGGAGATCACCAGTTTCACCACGCCGGGCTTCCCCAACAGCCCGTACCCCAACAACGCGCTCTGCTACTGGGCACTGAGGGCGGACGCCGACTCCATCATCAGCCTGACCTTCAAGACGCTGGAGCTGGAGCAGTGCAGAGCTGACAGCGACTACATCAAGGTGTACAACTCTCTGAGCCCCGTGGAGCCCCATGCTTTGGTCAGGTGAGTGTCCCCATTAGGTTCCTGTACGGCCCCGAGTCTTGGCGTGAAGTGGCGGGGCGATAATGAGAAGTCCTGCTGGTAACTGAGCTCCTGTCCCTGCTCAGAGGTGATCTGTGCTGCTTGAGGCTCTCCATGCAGCTGTGTCTAACAGATTTTGTCCTTTACTTCCTAGGCTCTGTGGGAATTACGCCCCTTCCTACAACCTGACCTTCCTGTCCTCCCAGAACGTCATGCTCGTCACATTGGTTACCAACAAGGAGGGGAGATTCCCTGGCTTTAAGGCTGAGTTCTTCCAGCTCCCGAAGATGAAAGGTGAGCAGAGGCCTTGGCCCAGTTCCCCCCCACCTCTCCCCACCGCGGGCAACTGAAGAGGGAGGTGTAGCCGTGGCTGCGGTCAGTTGGCTGGGGGTGTTTCCAGGGCTGGGAGACCTGGAAGCGGGTCACGTCTTGGCTCTTGGAGCTTGCCTTGCCCACGGTGCTCTTGGCTGCTATAATGATGTCCCCTGAGGAGGGCAAAATAAGAATTATGTCGGATGAGACATGCAGATTGATGTACGCAGGAAGCACCTAATTGATCTCCTGGGTTCTCTCCAAGCCTCGGAGCCGAGCTGCTCTCTCCAGAGATCGACTTAACCTTGTTAGAGACTGTTGCATCTGCCTCCCTGCCTGCCTCGGGTGATAGCCAGCTAAGGCCTGGGAAAACCACGTCTCTCTACGTCTCTAACCTGTCTTCATCTTCTTGCTTATCTTCTAGCCTGCAGCGGGACTCTGAAAGGAGAGAGTGGCACCTTCACGACTCCCTATTACCCGGCACACTACCCCCCAGCCATGGACTGTGTCTGGAACATAGAGGTAAGACGAGGTCCTCTCTTTGCCTTAATTAGTCTGTCCGATGAACCTGGTTATGCAGGACAGCGTGCAGGCGAGCTCGCAGCAGATGCTGCCTGGAGACTGAGAGCCTGACGTGGCTGGAGGGAGGCGTTAGGAGCTGGTGCCAAAGGCAGAAGAGGCTGCGAGGGGCCTGAGCCCCGCCTGATGCTTATCGTAGCCCCCAGTAACTGCAGCTTTGCACGAAAAGCGCTAGACCATGTGGGCTTTGGGACAGGCCAGCTGCTTGCTGGCAAAACTGGCGGTGGGGGAAACCTTCTGCCCTGGGAGAACAGGCGCTGCTGACCGAGGTCTGGCTTCAGCCCCCCCTCTGCATGCTTGTTTGCTCTGGGGTTCCGGGGTCAGCGAGCCAAGCCACTGTTTAAATGACAGTGTGAGCTATAGTGGCTTTGCAGGAAGGTGTCTCCTTTTCTGCTGGACTTCTTTCCTTTTTCAGTCACCTTCTGTCCTCCCCCCAAAACCCTTTTCCCACAACACTTATTCCCATTTTCTGTGCTCCAGAAAAAAAACCAACTCTGCTTCCTGTTGCAGGTTCCCTCTAAAAAGAATGTGAAGGTGCGTTTCAACATGTTCTTCGTGCTGGAGCCCGGGATCCCAATCAGCTCCTGCACCAAGGACTACGTGCAGATCAACAACACGAGGTAGGTGTCAGGCTCCGGCTGACCCGTGGCTTTGGTCCTTCGAGTGTTTAGTTATAGGGCACCTTGTGCTTTCCTTAAACACGCTGTGGGAATGAGCGTGCTGGTGTTTTTTGGGATACGACGAGGCAGGAGGGTGCTTGGGTCTGACCTGCTCGATGGCCCGTGGTGAGAGGGGAGCAGCACGCTTGGTTCTGGGTATTAGACCCCGGGTTTGTTGCATGCTGCAGCCGAGCCCCCCCAGATGCTGTGGAACATCACATCACAAGCCTTCCGGGCAGAAAGGCAGAAGCATCTGGCGTGGGTTTGCTTGAACGAGCAAATCTCCATTGTCAGGGTAATTGCGTTGTGTTCTGTGATGCATTTACTGTTTGCTGTTGCACAACCTAAAGTAAGCTGGGCCAAAAATACAGCTTGGTACTGCACAGGGGGAGTGAGCAGCGTGGTTTCACAACATTTTGGGGCAAGGGAGCTGACCCTTCCTCGAAGGGAGAGGGTTTCAAAGTACAGTGCCTGCATCTCTGGCCCTGGCTCGTTTCTGCCGTGGTGCTTGTGTAAAGTCATTCCTTGTGTAAAGTCACTCCTACCAACCTGTGGTGGGAGGGGATCCTGCGGCTTTAAAAGCTGCACAAAAATCCAGAGGGACGGTGGATCTGAGATCAGAGGCATCACCGCGTCAGGCAGGGATGTGGATGAACTCGCTCCCAGTCACTTCCAAGCTTGGTGGCGTTTGCAACCGGCCCAAACCTTCTGCCAAGGGCAGCAAAATTCACCTCCTGCGTGCAGAGCTTGAGGCCCAGCAGCTCGTGCTGGAATCGGTGCTGCTCTCTTCTCCTGCCCCCGTAGCTGTCTGGGTGTGCCAAGTGACCCTGCGTGCCGGTGGGGGGTTCGGGGCTGGAAGAAGGGCTGACCCGCGGCCCTCCCTTCATCGTCACGCTCTCCCCCTGCAGGTACTGTGGGGAGCGTTCCCAGTTCGTGGTGGCCAGTACTACCAACAAAATAGAGGTCCGGTTCCACTCAGACCAGTCCTACACGGACACTGGCTTCTCTGCTGAGTACCTGTCCTACGACTCCAGCGATCGTGAGTTGAAACCCTGAGGCTGTGGGGGGAACCAAGTTGCCTGGGGTCTGGAGGCCGTCCCTCCTCTGCGTTTACGCTGCCCTGTAAATTGGGAAGTGCGCTTTCCTAGGGGATGGGAGCACGTCATGTTTCCCTGCAAACCTCCTTGTATTCCTCCTCTGCTCTGAGGAAAAGGTGTTTTTAATGCTGGATGCTGTAAGCAGGCCCAGGGAACGTTGTGTGCTTTGGGGAAGGGACATAGAGGGGATGGCTGGAAGGTTCGCGTGTCATTTTATCCCTTTCTCCCCTCTCAGCCTGCCCTGGCAAGTTTGCCTGCAACACTGGCCGCTGCATTGACAGAAGCATGCGCTGCGACGGGTGGCTGGACTGCGTGGATGGCAGCGACGAGAGATCCTGCAGTAAGTCCGTCCCTTGTTCCTTTTCGGCTTGTCACGGGAAGGGCCGTGCCACCCCGGGGTGGCTGCGGGTGTTTGCTCTGGGCTTGGTTTGGCTAGCTAAGCCTTAGGGCTGAGGCTTTGCCCGGTCTCCCTGCTCGCCGCAATCCTGAGCACCAGCGCCGCAGCGTTCCTCCAGGGTAGAGTGAGAGGCGCTGGGTGCGGGGATCAATTTGGGGTCCTTTCCCAGCGTAGGAGCTGCGGGTTCCCAGTAATCTAGCCCTCTCCCAGTGGGATCTCCCTCCCTTCCCAGTCCCTCCCAGCTGGGATATGTGTGTTTCTATTTAATCCTCCAGGCAGGTTTAGCTGAGCCTGGCTGAGCTGGGTGGCATAAAGGAGCGTATTTTGTTAACGAACGGGGCAGGCATTGCAGAGCACATCTGGAAAACCTCTGTGTTAGATGGGAGTTGTTTCTTCCTGCAACAAGTTTTCCTCTTGGATTAGCAGAGCTATCTCGTAGATAATCATAGAATCATAGAATGTTTAGGGTTGGAAGGGACCACTAGTGGTCATCTAGTCCAACCCCCCTGCAGTGAGCAGGGACACTGCTAACTAGATCAGGTTGCTCAGAGCCCCATCCAACCTGGCCTTGAATGTTTCCAGGGATGGGGCCTCCACTACCTCTCTGGGCAACCTGTTCCAGTGTTTTACCACCCTCATTGTAAAAAATTTCTTCCTTATCTCTATCCTGAACCTACCCTGTTCTAGTTTAAAACCATTTCCCCTTGTCCTAACACAGCTGGCCCTACTAAAAAGACGTTCCCCATCTTTCCTATAGGCCCCCTTTAGGTACTGGAAGGCCGCAATCAGGTCTCCACGTAGCCGCCTTTTCTCCAGACTGAACAAGCCCATCTCTTATTGGCCAGGGTCTGGAATTAATGAGAGAGCACGGGATCCCCTGGTTTGGGATCTGGCACGGTTCTTCCTTGCTGGGAGAGCTGCCCGGGTTCTCCCGTGACGCTGCGGTAGAGGCGGTGGCGGCTGGGTCGCAGGTGCCTTCGCAGGTCTCTCCCCTGATTTCTTGCTCTCCCTTTTCAGCCTGTACCGACCAGCAGTTCAAGTGCCAGAACGGCTGGTGCAAGCCCAAGTTCTGGGTCTGCGACAACGTGAACGACTGCGGCGACAACAGCGACGAGCTGCAGTGCAGTAAGTGACGCGCCCCGCGGGCGGGAAGGGCTGAGGGCTTCAGCCAGGCGAAAGGGGCGATGGAGGCTCACGGCGCGGAGGAGGGCAAGTGCCGTGATGGAAAAGGAGCAAGAAACCCGAAATGCCAGCCTGCTGCAGCATCCTCGAGCCCCCAAGTGAGAGGAGGAAGACGAGGATGAGCAGGGTTGTAGGAAACGTGGGCTTTTGGGAAAGGAAGGGCCGCACAGATCAGTGTCGGTGTGCAGTTTAGAGAAGAAAAGACTTGGGGGTGCAGGAAACGGGTGTCTGTGTTGTAGCCACAGAGGCTGTACAGGTCTCGGGGGAAGGGAGGGGGACACAGGCGTGTGCTGGGGGCCCTGCGGGGTTCAGGAGCTGCTCGCTCTTTCCCCAGGCTGCGCAGCTGACAGCTTCAAGTGCAACAACGGGAAGTGCATCCCCAACACCCAAAAGTGTGATGGCAAGGACAACTGCGGGGACGGGAGCGACGAGGGCAGCTGCAGCAAGGGTGAGGACGGGCTGTGGAGGGGCCCTCCCCTCACCTGCAGCCTCTCACGGGTTTCCTCGGGACGTGCATTTTTCCACGGGGTGGCAGAAGGAGTGAAGAGCTCCTGAACGGTGCGGCCTCCCCAGCGCTGGGGCTAACCCTTCTCCCTTTGGTCCTGCCTTGCAGCCATCCAGGCAACCGTCCCCTGCAAGGAATACACCTACAAGTGCCGCAACGGGCACTGCATCAGCAAGCAGAACCCGGAGTGCGACGGGGAGCAGGACTGCGAAGACAAATCTGACGAGGACAACTGCAGTGAGTACCCCGGGGAAGGGGGGACGCGGGTTCCTTCAGAGAAAGAAACACTTGAGGGACTAGGAAGAAAGAGGCTGTCCCGATGTCTCGGTGTGCTACAGCCCCAGCTTTCCTAACTAACTGCTGGAGCTACAGCTGCTGTGGCAGAGACTGATGGGTGACAAAGTGAATGCTGGGGTGGGCAGGAGAGTTCACTGGTTTCACTGGAGAATTAAGCTGCACCAAGCTAGGGCTACTTTTTTCTTAGGGAGAGGCTTCACTTTTTGACTTTTCCTGGGCTAGGTAATCAGCACTGAGACTCCTTGCAGGCAAGCCCAGAGCCACATTCCCACCAGAGGGGTTGTGCCGATGGCCTTCCTAGCCTGGGGGTGCCAAAACTAGAGGAAATGTTAAGGACGGATAATCAAAGTCAGTTTAGGGGCTGTAAGTACACACAAGAAAAAGGCCACCCCTGTTCTGAGGAGGTTGCAGCACACGCTATTTCCTTGCTGTTCTTGCCTATGTCACCTTACTCACTTAGCCAAGGCCAGTGTCATCTGAGAAGCAATGTTGTTTTAAGGGCTGGAACAGTTGGAGTGGGGCCAGAGGAGGGCTACTAAAATGATGCAAGGGCTGGAGCCCCTCTGCTAGGAGGCCAGGCTGGGAGAGTTGGGGGTGCTTTAAACTGAGGCAGGGGAGGTTTAGACTGGATCTAAGGAAGAAATTCTTTACCATGAGGGCGGTGAAACCCTGGCAGGGGGTGCCCAGACATTTACTGGCTCGGCCAGTAAATGTTTTAGCAAATGTAGCGTTTGTGGTCCCGTGCTGACGGCACCAGCCATCCCTGGCACGGGTAACGGGGTGCTTGTGCTGTGGGAGATACCCCCCCGGGGAAGGACGGGGAGGCGCTGAATGGGAACGGGAGTCGCCCAGTGCCCCTTCTCCTTCCCCACCCCAGACTGCGGGACCCGCTCCTACGCGAGGAAGTCGCGGATCGTCGGCGGGCAGAACTCGGACGTGGGCGAATGGCCGTGGCAGGTCAGCCTCCACGTCAAGGGCCAGGGCCACATCTGCGGGGCCTCGCTCGTCTCAGAGAGCTGGCTGGTGTCGGCGGCGCATTGCTTCCTGCAGCTGCAGGGCATCAGGTAGGCGGGAGCCGCATCGGGGACCCCAACGGCCACAATTCCGTGTTCAGGCCTTTTCCTTGAATAGGAAAAAATGGGTTTACTGGCACGTAACCGTTCACGATAGCGAGCTAGGATACCTGCGAGAGGGGGGCCTCACCCTGCCCTGTGTTTTGGGACTCGTGCAGGTACTCAGACCCCACCCTGTGGACAGCCTACCTGGGCCTGACCGACCAAGGCAACCGCAACGGCGCCAACGTGCAAACGCGGAAAATCAAGCGCATCATCTCCCATCCCTTCTTCAACGACTACACCTACGACTACGACATCGCCGTGATGGAGCTGCAGGCCCCCGTCACCTTCTCCTCTGTCGTCCAGCCCATCTGCCTGCCCGATGCCACCCACAACTTCCCCGTGGGCAAGGACCTGTGGGTGACTGGATGGGGAGCGACCGTGGAAGGAGGTGAGCGCTGCTTTTGCCTTGTTTTAGGGAAGTGCCCGTGTGGCTTTGGGGAAAAAGGGGGCTGGCTGGACACAATTTCAATGTATTAGCTTGCCTCGAGACTGGAATCAAATGAGACTCCCTTGGCAGTGTGCAAAGTTAATGTCTCTGTCCCATTGGAAAAATGGTTTTAGGAAAAAGCGGGTTGTTGCAACAGGGATTTACCCGGCGATTAAGTTGGTTGGTTAGAGCCTGAGCAAAAGGCTGCTTAAAACTGCTGTGCGTTTTTACTCATGCTGCCTTCCCACTGACGCTGCCCTTCCCTCCTGGCAGGCACTGGAGCCTCCATCTTGCAGAAAGCAGAAATCCGGCTCATCAACCAGACAGTGTGCAACGAGCTGCTGACGGACCAGCTGACGCCACGCATGATGTGCGTGGGGATCCTGACGGGCGGCGTAGATGCCTGCCAGGTAGGCCAGCGCTCGGGTTTATCGCCGCGAGGAGGAGCCTTAGTTAGGAAGACAGGCCGTTAGCTCAGCCCTTCTCTTTTTTATTCTGGCACTTCTACTCATATTCCCACATTTAAACCACAACAAACAAATCTACGCAGAGCCTCCTGGATTTGGACAACGGATGAACGAGCAGCAAATTGTGTTGGTGCATGACTTTTAGGCTCAAAAACTGCACCCTACCTGGTGAAACTGTGCGACCATGCTCCAGTTTTGCCAGCTCAGCCTCTGGGTAACAAACGGGCCCCTTGCATAGCTCTATTCTGTGGCTCTCATTGCCATACATACTTATATTTGAAACAAAAATATTTATGTACAATTTTTTTTCCTTGATGCAGGGAGTTGTACAGACAGTTGTTTTGGAGACTAAGTCAGTCAGCTGTTTGGCATTTGACTGGAGTTAGGGCTTAGAGCTGTTTTTTGTGATTTCCTCTATTTATCTCTCTGCTTTAGGACAATGTGCAGGGCTGGTGCTTATGCTCCTGTTTGTGTCCATGCAGGGGGACTCTGGAGGGCCACTGGTCAGCGTGGAGCCCAGCAATCGGATGTTCCTGGCGGGCGTAGTGAGCTGGGGCGACGGCTGCGCCCAGAGAAACAAGCCTGGAGTCTACAGCCGGGTCACCAGCCTGCGAGACTGGATCAAACAGCATACGGGGCTGTAGGGACACGCTGGTCCCCACGGGGCCATGGACAGCTCTTGTACACCACTGGCTGGAGACTGTCATTGCCTCCCGGCAGCGCACAGCCGCTACTGTGAACTTCAACCCTCCCTCTACCTCGCCGCAAGCGCCTGGGACTCCCTGTGCCAGCTGAGCAGCCAGAGCTGAGGGTTTAGTTTAGCCCTTGGTGTTCCCCAACTCAGAAATCAATGTTTGGCGTATGAGAAATTTCCCTCTGTGGGTAAGTGAGCACAGCTCCCATAAACCAACAACTTGAATGAACAGTCATTCGAGGTACATCCAAAGTAAGTGGAACAGCACAGGTAATTTAAAAAAAAAAAAAAAAATTAAAAAAAAAAAAAGAAAAAAGACAAACACTTGGTGTGTTTAGAGGCAAACTTTATTGGGACAGGTTCAAAAACAAGCTTTCAGAATGTTTTCAAACTGCCATCCACACCTCTTTTCTGGTCTTCAGTTGGGGGTGGGGGTGGGGAAGGAGTCCTTACCGTGGTTTTGGGGGATCCCTCCCTTGATGGCATCCCATGCCATGGTCTCCTCCGCTGTCTGACTGGGTTTCTGATGGTGCCGGGGCTATGGGACTGCTGCCCCTCACCCCAAGGGAATCCATGTGCAGGTGGGCATCCGACCAGCATCACTGTGCCGTGGCTGAGCCGACGCAGCTTCTGCCGAGCTCCAGCCCCGGGGAGCTGTGTTGTGCTGCACTCGGTGACTTCCCCTTCCTCGCTGCACCAAAGGCCTTCCTGGAGCTTGTCCCCTGCAACAACAACCCGGGTTAGCTGTGCTCGACCCCAGTCTTAAACCCTTCTTTCTTTTGTAAAGAAAAATGCAACGCTGTGACTTGTGAATGTGCTGATTTGATCTCTTTTCTCCCACGTAGCCCATTCCTTGCCCCGAGAAGAGCACACTCCAATCGAGTTAGTGAGCCTGTAAATACATTTTGTAAAACACTGTATGAAGTGGAAATGCTCCAATAAAACTGGGATATTTTCTAATACTCTGGCTGGGTGGTTCTTCGTGAGCTTCTGTGCAAGCTTTCCAGACCTGGGAAGCCTGCGGCACAAACAACCAAAGCTAAGGGAGGAGGTGAGCTCCTCCACATGAAACACTTGAATCCTGTCCCCATCCCGTGCACGGCTGCTCCACCGTGGGGTTTTGGGCCCTGTTAAGAAAGCATCCAGGCTCCAGTGTTTTCCGAGTCCAGGGAGATCCAGGACTGAAGCTGAGCTTTAGCAAGTCACATTAAACAGTTCTTATGGCAGCTTCCCACCTGGAAACCCATGGGAGTCATCCCCAAAAACCCAGCACGGGCAGCAGGAGCTTGTTCCGCCTTCCGTGTGGGCATGGGCGCTGCTTCCCTCCAAGGGCAAAAGCAGAAGGGAAAAAAAGAAAACCCCAAAAAAACCCCAAACACCCCAGCATCCAAACAAAGTTGAGCCCGGACACGTGGTGCGGCTGGTTTTGTGCAGCACGCGGCTGCTCTGTGCCTGCCAGCTTCTTTCTGCTGTGGAGGATTTTTAGTTCCTTTGCAAACTCACCATTGAGCTTCAGAGGCAGCGATGGCTGGCGGAGCGTCCAGGGCGCAGCAGAAGCCGGGCTGTGAGGGCTCACAGATGGATACGCCGTGCCTCGGCTCTCTCTCTACGGAGAAACAGAGTTCAGGAACTTATTTATATCTGTGCTTACACAGTGCTGCAGCAACGTAGAAAATAAAAAGCATTTACTGCGGTCGCTTGCTGACCCCAATCTCCGACACGATGCTGGCATGTGGGTGGAGAGTTCTCAACACCACATCGGGGAGAGCCAGGCTTGCCCCGGCACGGCCTCCCTGGCACCGTTTGCAAGACGGTGCGGTACCGAGCACTTCAGGGGCTGCAGCGTGGGGGACCCCCAGCTGCTCTCCCAGCCAAGGGCTGGGCACTTCCAGCACTGGAGGAAGACACCTCTGGCCAAGGCTCGTTGTGGATGGTGCACACGAGCAGCCCCTTGCAGGCCCCAAACGGCCCATTGCTGCGTTTCTCCCCTAAAGTCGGCCAGGCTCGGCACCTCTAAGGTTTTTTTTTCCCCCCCAGCAGCAAGAAGCTTGCCCCAGGCACAGCATGCAGCTCTGAAACAAGCTGCTGCTTCGGTGTCCAAACTGTGCCCTGCTAAAGCCTGGGGGTCTTCCCAGTTCCTGCAGCTTTCCCGCTGGCTGCTCCATGTGGGTGGCTGAGCTGCCCGAGCCCCGCAGCCCAGCCCAGACTGATGGTATCACTAGAAGAGGAAGGGGGAAGAGGGAAGTCAGCCAAACCCCACCTCCCCAAACTGCTCCTGACCCAAGCGGCTCAGCCGTAGCCATCAGCAAAGGACCAGAAGCCCACCCTGGGGGTTACAGCTGCCAGCCCTTGGCTGGGGCACTCGAGGGTCTCCAGCCACACAGTGCTGGAGGGGGAGACCCCTTCCACAGCAGCAGCAGTTTAAGAGATGCTGCACACTGCACGGACTGGCCGTTTGCCCCACCGGCCGGTTCATCCCCAAATCCCTGCAGGCATTAGGAAGGTGATGCCAGATGCCAAAGGGGACTCACCAGCCACGCCGTGCCCAGAGCCAGCTCCCCGCAGGCTGCTGGAGCCGGGGTCCATGCAGGGCCTCTCGCCCAGAGAGGGTAAGCAGCAGCTTGCAGCTCTGAGGAAGCAAAAGCACAAATGGTTTAATTCCACAGCACTCCAGTTTGCAGTTCCTC
>NW_009260294.1:49378-71876 GCF_000687185.1 Egretta garzetta
CAGCACTATGGTCCTAAAAATCAGGGACACTGGAGTCCCGGCCTCCTGGATTCAGCCGACTCGCAGCCTCAAGCCGACTGGACTGCACACTGCCACGCCAGCCGCCCCATCTCGTGGCAGATTTGGGAACACCAGTTCCTCCCTGTACGACTCCAGGACCCGTGCATCCTGTCCAATATGGCACTGCTACCTGAATAGCAGAGCCAGACCCCTCCTGAGGATAAGGGGTCCTCCCCAACCAGGCAAGGAATCATAGAATGTTTTGGGTTGGAAGGGACCCCCCCAAGAGGCCATCTAGTCCAACCCCCCTGAAGTGAGCAGGGACACCGCTAACTAGATGAGGTTCCTCAGAGCCCAGTCCCCTTTTCTCCTCAGCTTGTCTTACTTGCAAAGGCCCCAGCATCACACTCATCCATGGATTTATCCAGCCTCCGATATGCCTGGACACAGGAGGAGAGCAGCTCACCCGAATGCATGGAAGCCTGGTGGTTCCTCTTCCAGGCAGAAGTGTAAATCCTGCGCAAGCAGAACCAAATCACAGCAAAGTGCGACCCAGTGCCTCTTTTCCGCCCAAAAAGCCTCAAGACAGGCTGGCACTAAGCAGACAAGGGGATTTGGGGGAAGGCTGCTCAGCCCCAGGCAGCACGGAACCACAGCAGCAGGGCGGTTGCCGAGAGGCTGGCTCCTCAGCCACGGCTTGAGATAGGCTCTGCACTAAGCATCAGCTGCCCCAAATTACTGGGGTGTGGGAAGAGGGGTGATTTCTTAAAAGCCTTTCTGGCTCAGCCTTCAAATTAATCCCTGCTTTTGCCAGCACATTTCCTTTATGCCCCAAACACGGGTGCGTAACTGGGCTCTGATTACCTGCGAAGGCTGCGCTCGCTTCTGCTCCAAGCAAGCTCTTGGCCAACCTGCGATGAAGGGCTCCTTCCTCCCACCGCTGCAGCTCACTACGTCGACCCAGCTGGGGGTGGTGGTGATTGGGAGCCTCGTGTAACATCATCCGAGGGGCAGAGATGAAAACACCGCGTTCACTCTTGGCATCGCTTTGGACGTGTGTTTACTGTGCCTGTAACTCAAGAGGAGTCGTGTTTGGATTGCGGGCTCCAATTTGGCAAAGGGGATATCGAAGAAGCGGTTGGGAGCCAAGAACATTAAAGGATGGCTCAGCTATGCCTCCAGGGCCACCTTCCCCTTGTCAGTGCCCTTAAATCTGCCTCCAGGGTTTGATAGCCTGGCCTGGAGTATTTCTATTATACAGAGAAAGCGGTGAGTGCAATTCCCCCTGGAAGGAGGGGGAAACCAGCATTACAAGGACCACCCTAGCCCAAAGCTTTGCAAGGACTCACCGCTTTAAAGCAGTGCAATAACTGCTTCGTTTCCCTCCTCGCCCAGCTTTTGTGCTCACCATCTCCCGAGCGCTGGTAGGTACCAACACAGAGCCATGACTCGCTCCCAGCCAGAGCAAGGGGGCGCCTAAAAACTGGGCTCTGATTACCTGCGAAGGCTGCGCTCGCTTCTGCTCCAAGCAAGCTCTTGGCCAACCTGCGATGAAGGGCTCCTTCCTCCCACCGCTGCAGCTCACTACGTCGACCCAGCTGGGGGTGGTGGTGATTGGGAGCCTCGTGTAACATCATCCGAGGGGCAAGCAGAGATGAAAACACCGCGTTCACTCTTGGCATCGCTTTGGACGTGTGTTTACTGTGCCTGTAACTCAAGAGGAGTCGTGTTTGGATTGCGGGCTCCAATTTGGCAAAGGGGATATCGAAGAAGCGGTTGGGAGCCAAGAACATTAAAGGATGGCTCAGCTATGCCTCCAGGGCCACCTTCCCCTTGTCAGTGCCCTTAAATCTGCCTCCAGGGTTTGATATTATACAGAGAAAGCGGTGAGTGCAATTCCCCCTGGAAGGAGGGGGAAACCAGCATTACAAGGACCACCCTAGCCCAAAGCTTTGCAAGGACTCACCGCTTTAAAGCAGTGCAATAACTGCTTCGTTTCCCTCCTCGCCCAGCTTTTGTGCTCACCATCTCCCGAGCGCTGGTAGGTACCAACACAGAGCCATGACTCGCTCCCAGCCAGAGCAAGGGGGCGCCTAAAACCTCTGGCCACTACACCCTGGCTTGTCCAGGAGTCAGGAGAGAAGGAACAAAGTGGCAGAGCTCTGCAGTTTGCTAGCAGCGCCCAGTTCTCACCTTGGGTGCTGCATGCAGGAGCCCCAGGAAGGGTGCACAGAGACCAAAGGGACAGGTACTTCCCCAAGAGGATCCCATATCCTTCTCTCCTGGCAACCGCCCCCCTGTGTGAGCCCTCTTGCTCATCCAGTGCTTCTCCCTCTCAACCCAAGCTCCCTGGTACAGGAATGCATCTGCTGAGCCTTCCTTTCCAACAAAGGAAGGGATAATGACAAGGCCTCTCCATTTCCTTCTAGGAAGACCAGAGACCGGCAGGCTGCGGATGCCGGTGGCGAGGCAGATGCGATTTCTCCCCAAACAGACCCCGCCATTCTCCAGCCTCTCACCAGAGCACAGGAACCTTTCCCCTCGCCCATTTTCCTCCCTGCTGCTACTGCTGGCTCATTGCAGCCCACTAGAGAGAGAGGAGGAGGAGGGGTGCCAAGAGCAGGATTTCAGCAAGAGACAAAACATCAAGTTAAAGATTAGCCCTGCTTGGAGGAGCTGGGAGACATGCAAGGGGCAGGGGGGTCACCATCCAAACCAGACAGGTCCCTTTGCTACGGCACAGCCATTTCGCAGGCATGTTCCTCTCCAGAGGCAGGTTCTTCCCCTCAGCACCCGGGTGATGCCCAACTGGTCTCCCAAGGGCCCAAACCACCTCGTCACAACCCAGGATTAGGAGAGAAAACACCTCCTTGTTGGAGGAGAGACAGCTCTGGAGAGCATCGGGGGAACTGAGAGCCCCAGCAGCACCGGGGGAGAGAGAAACACCCAAGAAACGGGCCCACCAAAGGTCTGCTTCACCCCAAGGCAATCGGTACAGATGGACTACTCAAACCTCAGCTCCTGCTCAAACCAGCCCTTTGGAAGGATGCAAAGTAAATAAAGAAGGGAGAAATAAAATAAGAGCCAGGTCCCTGAGCTCCAACCCCACTAGATGTCCCTCTTGGCCAGGACACAAGGGCTCCTGAAGCATCGCTGAGAAGGTCCAGGGAAGCAGGAAAGGGGCAGGTCTGGAGGCTGCAAGCCCCAGACCCCTCTCCCAAAGGCCAGAGGGAAGAGAGCCAAGAGGAGAAAGAGAGAATGAGCAAGCAGGGAAGGGAAAGAAGCGTAGGAAGTGCTGGGTGGAGAACGGAGCTAGGCAGCTCGCAGCAGCTGGCCTTGCCTGCAAGGTGCCTAAGTGAGGTACTTTGAGGGGAAAAGCAGCTCTGAATCAGCCTGGAAAGTCCCATCCCTTGGGTTTAAGGTCCAAGTCTAAGAGTCTGCAGGTGGCCAGCAGCCCACTTGATTTCCTCCTCCCCTCCCCACCCCAGTCCACCAGCAGTTCCCAAATGATTCCCCCCTCCAAAGTCTTTCAGCCTTAGCACTCGGGGGAAACAGCCCTCCGCTCGTTTCACAGTAAAAGCAAGCAGTTGTCAGGCTCCATATGCCACGTTTCATTCTGATGTGGTGTCTTTCCCATACCATGGGATTTAGGCAACAAACACAGCCCCAGTTTGTACTTGGAGTTAGTGAAACGCTGCTGAACTGGGGACGGGAACTTGCTCACCGAGAAGCGGCAACACAAGGGGTTTGTACAACCCAGCAGCAGCAGCTCCGGAGGTGGAGCAGAGCCCGGCTTCTCCCCAGGCACACAAAATAGAAGAGGGTCTGACATTTGCGTCTGGTTGCAGCGGTCGTCTTAGAAACTGTGAGAAAAGTAAAGAGATCGGGGAACCCAATGCAATCATCGGGGGCAACCTCTCACCCCAGGAAGCCAATGCAAACAACGGGGTCAGGGAACAGGGAGCCGAGAGGATTTCATGCTGCTGGGGGTTATCGGGATGCCCACGGGGGGCAAGGGGGGAAAGGAAAGGCTGCATCCCCTGGAAGTGAACCTGGGCAAGGCTGCCTGGAGGTCAGCACCCCGAGCAGCCTGTCCCAAATGGGAACGGATGACTTGTAAGGAGGCAAACCACCAGGAAAGTGTGCCAGGTCTTCGGGAGGAATTACAGCTGATGAATCAAAGGAAAACATCCCACACGAGTGCTTGGAAAGCCTTCTCACACGGCCTGGGCTGGGGCAGCCCAGCTGCTCCCGTGGCCGTGCACAGCAAGGGGACCAGGCTGGGGGCAGCCCCGAGCGACACGCACCATCCTGCTCCACAACCCCGCTCTCGGGGATGCCACGTGCTGCTCCAGGCAGTTTTGCAACCACAGCAGCCTTGGGTGCTTAAAGAAAAGCCCTTTTGGGGTCAAGAAGGATTTGACCCAGGGCACATGAAGCATTTTATCTTACTCTTTCACCTCCAAGATTTCCATTTTCTCCAGACAAGGCATTAAGGCTCAGTCTTGCTCAGAGAGATGCCAGCACCGAGACGCCCTGCAGGGCGCCAGATGGACGCACGGCGAGGGCAGGCTGTACAGACACGCTCCTCCTCGCGCACCCCGGCCGCGCTGGATGGGCACAGCGGCCGCACCCTGCACCGGGGCTGGGATCCACTCGGTGACAGGCGGCACAGCGCCTGCCGCCCCCCCCGGCCCCGATCTCGGGCCAGCTCTCCTTCTGCTCAGCCTCTCCCCACTCCCCTGCCTCCCGCCCTTCTGCTCGGCCGGCCCCAGGCATGGGTGCACGCCACGAGTCCCCGGCTCCCCTACTCACTCCTGGCTGGCCCTTCTTACCAGATCTCCTTCGTGCTCACAAAGACCAGCCGCGCTGCCCGTCTCTTGCCATACGGGATCATACCCTTCTCTACATCCATTACACCAGGCGTTTGCTCACCCCTGCAACTGAGCACAGCAAGGTTTAGGGGAGACCTCACCTCCTCCTTGTCCGGCACAGCAAACCCAGCGGGGATGGAGAGCCTGCAGGTTGCCTGAGTAGAGCTGAAGGGAGTGAAGCCTCTACAGACCTTTTAGGGCTCGTCTCATCTGGGAGACAGCCGCCTTCCTCACAAACCCAGGTGCCTGCCCACCAATAAAGCATCAGTTCACACCACCACGTGCCATCACGCCAGCCCGTCCCCACTACTTATGGGCTCTGAAGAAAACAATTCGAGGAAAGAACAGCCATGCAGCATCCAAGACCCCTCACAAGCCAGCAGGCTCAGGTTCTCACCTCCTTCCTCCAAACCATTTCAGGGCTTGCAAGCAAGCAAGCAGCAACTTATCTTTGGCCTTCCAGTCACCACTTGTGTTATGGCTTTGCAGCCACATCTGTGCCAGCAGGGAGAGCCACTTCACGTGCCACCGTCTGCCTGCTGATTTGTTTCCCACACGTATTCCCCAGCTCACTGATGGGGAGATAAGCCAGGTAGGTGGTGGTGGGGAAGTTAAACCCAGCACAGCAGCCAAGATTGTAAGTGGGTTGTCTCCATAACATCCTTCCACAACAGCAATCTCTATCCCCTGCACAGACTTCCTACCTCTCAGTCACTCTTAACACAGCTGGAGGCTCATGAAGTACCAAACGCCTCAGCCCTGCTTGGTTTCTCTGCCCAGCAACTCCAGTCTAGACCGTGCTGCTGAAGTAGGGCTCCCGAGCCTGGAAGGGGCAGGTTCCCCCCTCCTTCCCTCCCTCCCCAGGCCCGGATCCCAGATGCACTGGGTGAACCAGCTCCTGTCTCATGAGCGTTGCAGCATCACCCTGATAGCGAGAGGGAAACGCTTTTTCTCCTCTCCGCCCCTTGGGAAACACCAAGTGACATTATTTACAGACGTGGCAGCCACCACCGAGTTCCTGGAAAGCGCCTGACTGAACGCACGCCGGCATTTGGGCTGTCTAGCACAGCTGGCAGATGTCTCGGGAGAAACCCAGGGCTGAGAGCGCAAAGCAGGGACCGAGGTGTGCTGGGTGGAGGGTCTGCCCAGGTCTGGGAGCATGGACCTGGACAGAAAGGCAGCAGGAAAGCTCCAGGGGAGCCAGTTCCCAGCAGCCGCCGCTCGACACGGAGCAGACAAGCAAACGACCCGTGCAGTCATCCAGAGCTTGCACCTAACCCAGCGCTTCCCCTCCCAGGGCTCACAGCAGGGGACAAGAATGACAGCAGCTTTTATAATTCAGGAGCACGCTGTCACCCACAGGAAACACGAGATGCTTTGGCTACACCAGTGCTTACCGTCACCTCATTTAAGTCCAGCTACTCTGAGACAGTGGCTTTGGCTTTCTCCAATGAGATAGGAGTGCCTTGCTACCCACCGCTGACCCCAAGATCAAGAAGGCACATTAAATTCCCATTTTTAAGCAGGTGAAACCGGTCAGAGTCCTCTGGGCTCAGGTCCATATACAATCTAGCAGGGAGGTCCTCTCACACAAAGAGCATACGGAGTTTTTCCCCTACCTTGCTCACCCCAACCAAGCGCAATCCCCTCGGCAAGAAGAATACGCCAGACCCCGATTCGCGTGCTGCCAATAGACGAGCCTGACGAGGAAACATAAGCACAGCCTCTCGGTAAGCTGCAGGAGACTGACCACAAGCTTCAAGCCTTGCAGTTCCCAACAGGGTTTTGGCAGTGGTCAGCATCGCGCCGATGGGGCTTGCTCCTACTCAACGCCGGGTGTCCATTAGGCCTAGCCAGAAGACAAAGCATCCACCCTACCTGAGTTACGGACTCTCGGAGGCAGGTAGCTGCCCCTCTGAACTGCCCCAGGTTCAACAGCCACAACGGAGAGCGTGGCTCTTCCTCCAGAGCAACACAACCAGCAGCTCCTGCTCCAGAGGAGCCCCTATGGGACACGGCAGCCTGAGCCGCAGCTCAGTTGGTTTCCTTACCAGAAGCACTCGTGTTTTAGTGCTACAGCAACCGCAGGACCAGTTAAATCCACTTTGGGACCTCTCCTCTGGAATGAATCCTTTCCATGGCACACGCCAGCACTGGAAGGCCTTGCCTCGGCGGGGATCTCCAGCAATCTTCACAGCAGCCCAGGCTTTTTGTGCAAGCACAGCTGGCTACAGACACAGCAACGGGCTTGGAGAGCACGCAGAGAGGGTAACTAGCAGGAAAGAAAGACATTTGGGGACACAACGAGCAGATGGAGAGCATCCATTGCACTGTACCCAACGCAGCATTGCTCCTTAGAGCAACAGCGTCCTGGTCTAGAGTTCACGGGCACAGGTAATATCTTCCACATCTGCTGCACTTACAGTAAGAAGGATGACAGCTCCTTTACGAATACACAGAGCTTCCAAAAGAAGAACAGCATGGAGGGTTGCCTTGGAGACCACAGTAAGCACCGCGCCGCCAGATGACTGGGTCTCATACCACAGCAGGCACTTGCCAGAAGGGTGATCTCAGCCACGCGCGCCGCATCATCAAACATTCCTGGAGGAAAAGACTGAATCCGTGCAAGGCTCGGGTGAATCAGGCCGTGCAGAAGGTGGTGCTTTATGTTACCATTAGTCACGTTCCTTGGCTTTGCCCCCCTCGGCACGGCTACGGTGCTTGTCAGAGCAGGGAAACCTCTCCTCCCCGCAAAAGCAGCGGTTCCTCCGTTTGCATCCAGAGCAAACGGGACCAGAGCGTGGCACAGGGCAGCGAGGGGAGCACGGACCCTCTATCCACCCTCTATTTCCCTGGCAGAGGTGGAAACACAACACCGCTCCCTACGCCTGGTCAAACCAGGGTACAGAACGAGGGTTGAAGACCCCACTGCTCATTTCGGATAAACCACAAATGGCTTCCCAAAGCCATCCTCAACGCAACTCAAAGCTTCCCTTCGCATGAGTTATTGCACTACTACAGACCTCTTAACCACCAACAACTTTCCTCCCCACCCTAAATATTTCTAGAATTATCTCAGCAGCAGACCATTGGACTTGCTTCTTGTTTTGTCCCTTGCACGGCCATGCTTTAAACATTTATTTCCCCCCTTCTTGTGCGGGCTCCCATTTGACAGCGTATCCAAAGTCTGATCCCACTCATCTTTCATGGAAAATAGCTTTATCCCGTCATGAGCAATCTATTTAGCAGACGATATTTTAAGAATTACTTCAGCATTACAGTCAAGCTACTGGTTACACAGCATTGGCAGCACAGACAGGATAAGCAGAGAAAGCAATCCATGGGAAAATCCTCAGCTCCTTAAGAAGAAAAAAAAAAAAAAAGTAAAATATCAAGCTTTTGACTGAGCACTAGGCACAAGCAAAGCCTAAAACAAAAACAGCAGTTGCCACGTGTTTGGTTTGCCATTTAGTTCAGAATTTCAGGGGTTATCTTCCCAGTTTCCACCAGTTAGGGACACAGTTTAGTGGTGGGATGGCAGGGTTGGGTTAATGGTTGGGCTTGATGATCTTAAAGGGCTTTTCCAACCCAAACAATTCTACAATTCAGTTGCAGATACGCTTATATTCTACAGGAGAACACCTCCCATCAACCTGAGACTCCTACAGAGGACCACAGCCCTTGGTACTCGTGCTACCTACACGATCAACGCTTGTCAGTCTTCAAGGGAAGCGTCACTGTAAGATTCTCTTCTCAAAAGCCTTTTTATTCAGGACATGCATCGAAGTGACCCAAAAAGAGTTAACCAGCACCCAAGTAACCTGGTGAGCATTAACCCGCTGTAGCTTTGCACCATCTGCTCTTCCAGCATGAGGCTGGAATCAAGGAGAGGAACAGATCAGGTGGAGGATTAGGAAAACATCTCTCATGGCGAGAGATCTGCCAGGCTCCCAAGGGAAACGATGAAAACCCTGCTGCTTGAGTCACTTAAAACTGGACCCAGTACAGGAAAGGTTAGTGGAGGGGAGCCTTCCCCCATAGGGGGAAAAAAATGGAGAAGTTGGATGACCTCAGATCTTTCCCATCTCCAGTTTTTGTGGTTCCAGACATCTGCAGAGGCGATAGCTTACACAGCGCAGAACAGGTAAGTCAGATGATTAACAGTCACTACCAAACCTGCCAGGGTGAGTCAGCCCGATCAACGCAGCTCGTACAGCAGCATTTGGGCCCTGGGCTGCTCGGACCATGCTCGGCTCAAGGCGAGGAGCGGCTTCTAACGAGAGAAGAAACTTCAGCATCCACAGGGAAAACCCCAGCCTATGCAACAGCCAGGACAACAACAAGAGTCAGGGAGTTTGCAACAGCAGCCTTGGTGGCTTTTAATCTTGACTGGTCAAACCTCTGGGTTCAAACATTTGAGACTGAGACTATCTGACGAGGAATTTACACTTCACAGAGTGGAAGTGTGGTGTTCATGTGTTTTCAGACAAATTCTTCCAGTTACTTACCAAGTCTGAGGCCTCAGAAAAAATCATCATCAGGGAAACAACCCCAGAAATACTGACAGGATACCACTGGTTTTGTTGTTCAAGAGCCACACGCTCCAGAAACAGGCTTACCTATTACTAGCTGGGATGAAGAAAACTCCACCAGGAAAAGCTCATCCCTTGATTAATATCAGCCTCCCGTGCTTTCTTTTGAGCCAACTGCCGCTAACGCCTGGAAGATCCTGGACTAGAGAGATCATAAGTTTCCTAGCAGACCCCAGCAAGCACAAGATAACTCAAATGCACGGTTCATCCATCAGAGACCTGCGCTGGCCACTGCATTCCCCAATACCCTAGCAGATAAACCTGCAAAGAGAAATCAACCCCTCCGAGCCTGCCGGGATCTCTGGAAGGCAGCAATTGCCCATGCAAGGGCACTTGCCCTTGGCAGAGACTTGGCAGAGCAGCTAGGAGGTCTGTTACTGTTATCGTTCTAGCAGAGAGCCAGCCTGCCTGTTAAAACAAGGTATTTGCAGGATGATGAATTCCTATTTCAAGATAATTTACAGCCTTAGTAAATAAACAGGCTTACGGCTGTTTAAACAGTGTTTAAACAGTCATATACAATAGCCCCGGGCAAGCCCACGGAAGAACAGAAGAGTTGGCTGAGCTGGGAAGAGCTAGCAAAGCAAGTGAAACTCAAACCACCTCCCAGCAGAAATGAAATCCTTCCCCTCTCAAACACACCACCTCCCCCTGCTCCTCCAAACATGGTTCTCCTTCACCCTTCTACCCACGTCTCCGCACCAGACACCCAAGACACCTTCAATAACGTGGGGCATCGCATCACCTTCTGCCACGTGCCTTTTACGCTGCTCGATCCAGCTTGCTGTGCATGACTTCACACAAGCTTCACCTCACTCTTTGGGCAACTGTATTTTGTAGTTATAATTTTTGTAGTTATAATTTTTGCTATTGTTAAGCTTTCTGTACTTTTTTTGTGTTTTTTTTTTTTTTAATGGGATTGATAGCACTGGACAGCCTGTAGACTAGTTTAGACACCAAATTAAGACACCTTTGCAACCAGGGTCCCATGATCCACTTAATTTTTGTTCTGTTATCAGAGGTGTTTTAGAGGGGCTGCATGTTCCACAGCATGACCACCGCCATGGTCATTGGGCTGGGGCAGAGGCAGGGAAGGAGCAGAGATGTCA
This sequence comes from Egretta garzetta, assembly GCF_000687185.1. Taxonomy (NCBI): domain Eukaryota; kingdom Metazoa; phylum Chordata; class Aves; order Pelecaniformes; family Ardeidae; genus Egretta; species Egretta garzetta. The sequence goes on from NW_009260294.1 coordinate 59,954, forward strand.
TTTGCTTCATTTTAGCTGTATTCCCACAGTCAAGCTGCAACAACCTGCTATTCCAGGAACATGAGAAATTATTAAGGAGGCACCAACTTGTGAGAAAGCAGCTAAAAAGTGTAAGAAAGGAAACGGCCAGGCTACAGATACCAAAACACGCTGATCCTCTGGACAGTGGAATTATTCCAGACAATGCAAGGGACTGGATATTCCCTAGCAGTCATGGGATGAGAGGAAAAAGGAAAATTTCAGCTGCCTACCAAGGACTGCTCCCAGGAGGAAGGTTCAGATGAATCTCTTCTTCCAGGGAGGGGACAGAGCATCCTCCCTGCAACCAGCTTATCACCCCATAATATAGGAATATAGGAACAGGCCTGCCACAGCCAAGAGCACAGAGGAGATGAACTCATTCCCTCCCCTGCACGCTTGTTCCTATAGACCAAGCCACTCGGAATATTTATCCCACGTTTCAATCGTGCCTATGGGCTTGGCTCGCCACCCTGAAGAGATTACAAGCCAGGAAAGGTAAATTGCTAGCCAAGAGTGGCAAGGTCTCTGGCCCCACGCAGCAGCTAGGGTGTGTTCAGCGAGACTCCCACCCCGAGCCTAACCCTCTTACACTCGGAGCAGTATGCCCTGCCATTTGCTGCTGGGATCACTGGCACCTAGGTCAGGGATGTGGGCAGAGCTGCAAGGAGGGCTCAGCAAGCTGGAAAGCTGTTTCAACCATACCTTACACCACCAGTGAAGGGCCAGGGATGAGGGAGAAGTGTTGGCCATACAGGATCCAAATAGCCTCTCTTGGCCAAGAGACAGCTGCTATGCCAGCCTGCTGCTGCCCTGTCGAATAGCCTCAGGCAATCCTCTCGGCCCCTCCGTTTCCTTCTCTAGGACGGGGCCATACTTCAGAACCACCTTTGTAATGAGAAAACACACAAGATGTTACTCTTACTGCAGATGATCTCATACAGACATGCAGAAGGCTCACCCCAGCAAATATGTTGCACCGAGATGATATTTTCTCACCTGAGGAAGCAGCGCAAGGCTGGCAATAGCTCCCAGGAGCCTCAAGCATTGGTCCCTCTCCAAATACTGCTTTTCACCCAAAGTGAACACAGCTCATGCCGCGAAGGCTGCCAGGGCTGCCCAGCCCTCCCTCGCCCAGCAGGAAGGGTTCACGGTTAGGAGGAAGGAAAGCTGAGCCTGCGTCCCAGTCCTGGCCCAGAAGGTTGGCATCGGAGTTCATCCGTTTGGATTTGGAGCTGAATTGCCGCAAAACTCAGAGAAGCTCAAGATACAGCCTGCGTCACGTCTATACATGCGCTACGCCTGCGTCTGAGCCAACTCCGAGTCCTGTGGCTGTGTTAACTCGGTGCCAAACCGGCACTAAAGGATCCCACCTCTTCACTGAGTTCACCACCACTACAGGGTGCCCGCTCAGACCTGGTTCACCTCCAAACGCCTCTGAGCGCGGGCAAAATGAACATGCATCTACCTGCAAAATCCCACACGGAGGCACCCAGAAGGGAACGGGTTGGGTTCAGAGCGCAGTCAGGCTCTCCAGGGACACCATCTCAGTCTCCCAAAGGTTAATTCCCCAAGGTCCTGGAGCAGCTTGCCAAGAGCACAACGAGCCATGGTGGCAAGTTACCTAAAGTCATAGGACACATGAGAAAGATAAAACTCAGGTTTGATAAGGCTTCATCTCACATCTGGCCCAGAACACCATCAGAATTGCTAGGGTGCCCAACAGCAGGCTCGGCGCTAGCTGGTGCCACATGGAACAGCCAGAGACACCTCTAACTGATTCACCATCTCTTCTTCCTCAGAAACTTAGAGAGAGGTTTAGGCTATTTCCCAAACCTTCCCACCAGATCTGGTTTCTGCTCACAGGCGTAGGTGTTACTGAGAATCGCTGCTGCTGGGAAGAATTGTTCAGCAAACACACTTTGAACAGGATCCATATGGAAGAGGTTTGTATTTCCTGAATGGAAACGAAACCCCTTTATATAGGCTGGATTGGAGATTCAATGGCCAAACTGTTCCCTTCAGACCTTATTTTCTTTGGACCTTGACTATACCCCACATGAGACATCTGGCACAGAGCTTACAGGATACGGTTTGCTTTGGCACTGGCTGGGGTTTGGAGCTCACAGTGTTTAAATAGGATTTTATGAATTGAACGGCCTCACTCTCCCCTGTAATGCTTCAAATTAAGGTCTCCACATATGCCTTTAATAGAGATTCACTAAGACACTTATTGCATGTTAAATAAACATCACTCAGTGAAATAGAACACCCTCATTGAGGATTAACAAACATACAATTCAGTCGGGCTGCTGCAGCTGCTAAACCTCAAATACAGCTTCCATGCCATAATCAGTCATTTTATTAAGATAATAATTGCCCTATTAATGCTAATTAAATGACTAATGCCTTTACACTCCTGCGACACTGTTTGCCGATAACCCCTACAGCAGAGGCAGCAGCTCCATCTTCAGAGGGACCCAAGTTAGTTAATAGGGGAGTTGCTTGCTGTCCACTACTCCAAATAAGTTTCCAGACAGAAGTTAGAGAAGCACAACCGGGGTTTTTTTGGAGAACAAAGGGGGTGGGGGGGGTGTGCCAAAAACGAGCATCTTGCTGAGAAATTACAGGCAGGTTAGTTAACCCAAAGGAGGAGAGACCCAATCTTGTTTTAAACCAGGTAAGCAGGGCAGAGGAATGACTACTGGCCAATGTCACCAGCCATAGAGCCAGAGGAGTAGGAAGGGATCGCTGCCCTAACCACAAGGCCTCCTTACACGTGCATGTCACGCCAAGGACGCCTCACCAGGATGCTGTTCGGAGGCTGGGGAAGCCCAGGTGCCCTGCAAGTCCCACGCTCTGCTCAGAGGGGCTCAAGCCATCCAGGAGGTAGAAGGGAAACGGCAGACGCAGATTTGCAGCCCGCACCTCCCAGTGCGGCCTCGTGAGCCGAGCTCTTTCCCCAGGAGCGTCTCGAGCCACGCAGCCTCCAGCTCGGTGCTCGGAACACCAGACACAGCTGTACAGCCCCCACAGCCGAGGCACTCGCGCGGTAGTCGGGACCAGACAACGTTGCCCGGCTGTTCAGGCTGACCTTCCATCATGAGATGGACCAGATGTTCCAGCATGGGCTACGAAGGGGCTTAAGCAGCAGCCTGGGCGCCTGAAGCCAAAGCGGTGTTGTAACACTTGGCTGCCTATGCAGAGAGATTCCCCTGCCCCTCATTCCCAGATTTTTTGGTAACAATTATTACTTTATAAGTTTAAAATAAAGAAAGCAAAAGTGGATTCCTTGCATCCTCGTCATTTTAATTGAAAGAATATCTTTACCATAAATGGTGAACATCATTGACCTCATCTCAAAAGAGGCAGGGAGGAGCAAGTTATCACTCAACATGTGATTGCAACCTTCACTGCAGCTCAGGGATTCAATCTATTAGCAGAGGCAGGCTCCCATTTGTTAGACTATAAAATAACACACTGCCAAGGCCTATAATGGGCTGCAGATTTAGATATTGATTAATTGTTAAAGTATCTCCGAAATGTACTATGTTAAAAGGGAAATGACTTCACACTTCCTTTGAGACTCCTCGCCTTCCTCCCGCTCCAAGAATTTCTCCAGCATGGCTTGCTGCGATCCCTGCCATCCCCTTGCTGCACAAGGACTCGCATGAGCCCTTTTTCAGAGCTCCAAAGCAATGCCAGCCAAACCCAGCTCAAACCCACCCCCCTGCCGCCAGACAGATTCCTTATGAATCTGTTCACCTCTCACTCAACCTTCTTCTACTGGTATTGGGAGAAAAAGGGAAAGAAAAAAGGGGGCAGAGGGAAGAGTCAGATTTGAGCCAAAAGTTTTGCAAAGACTGATCTCCACGGTTCAGGTCACAGACATGCTGTGGTTTGAACACAGAAAGCAAGAACGAGAGAGAAGATGGAGCTTTGCTGATCCCTTGAAGTTCTTCCACAGGAGGCACTGCCTGTACTGACCTCCTGAGCCCATGCATGGTACGGGGAACTGAGACCCCACAGGCTCACCCAGACACCCCCCACCTCTGCCCAACTTGCAAACACGGGGCTGCATCCCTATGGGTACCATTCTTGCCGTGCTTGCTTCTTCCCTGTTCTTACAGATCAGTAAGAGGACAGGAGCTGCGAAGGCTCCCGAGACACCCAAGCACACAGGAGCATCACACCAGCATGCCACAGTAGGCACGTTTGAAATTCAAGGTGCTTGGATCAGAGCGTGATCTCAACAGGAGAGTAACACTGAATCCTGCTCCAAGCCCGAGGCTCCAGAGAAGACATCTGGCAAGACCAGGATGGGGAGGCTGGTAACCATGACAACCACTTATTTCTTACTATCAGACAAGAAAAATGACTCCTGAAGACACAGACCCCATGGCCACCATCTCGCCTGTCCCAGAGGGCTCTCCATTAGCCATGCCATGCACAGAACCATACCTAGGGCTGCAACGCAGGCTCCCCCTTAATTCAGAGACCCCCCAGTAACCACATCTCCTCTCAGCACATGCAGGAGAAGCTCCCAAATTTCATACTTCTGGGTCACAGTCTTCCCCATTTCACAACTAACACTGACAGATGCCAGGCAGTCACCTCGGAGCGTTGGGGTTCCAAAGACTGAGAAAAAACAAATGGGAAAGTCGGATGAAAACCAACAACATGGGTGCTAAGAAACAGGCAAAGCTTAAGGCAATCCACCATTTCGGGGCAGAGCTTCACCCACCCAGAACAGCAGAAACAATTCCGAAACATGCAACTTCATTCCCGTTGTTATTCACCGTGCACATCAGGTAAGCAGCTCTCATCTCCACCGGGCAACCACATCACTGATTTTTTATGATCTGTGCACAGCACGGATAATTAGGAATAAAATTAAAACTATCCAGATCTCAGCGCTAACATGATCATGGTGCAGGCAAAAGGCACTGAACAAAGCAGGGCCCTAGCGCTCCCAGCCCACCTCCCAGGCATCTCAAACAGCTCACACAAGTAAATTCTCCCCCCACCTTTCACTGCCTTCACGTCAGCCGCATCTTCCCAGCACTTAGGGCACCTTTTGAGCACACTGTCCTCTCAGCACGTTCATCCAGAAGCAAAACAGAGAGCTGCTCCAATAAAGGCTTCAGTTCTTCAAGAAAGGCATTTCCCCTGCTTCAGGGAGAGGAAAGGGCTTCTAGACCCCTGGCCACCCAAGGAAGGGCTCTAGCAGCTGGTCAAGCAGAAAACGGAAACAGAGGAGCAGGGGGAAACCCTGCATTACTTGCGCAAGTTTTAGGTCTTGGCCCCAGCTCAGGCTTTCTCAAAGTAAGAACACATGCACCCTCGCATCCTCTCCCAGCAGCATTCCCTAGCTCTCCATCCCCAGAGGGTGATTAGATAGAAACACGGCCCCTGCACAGCTTCAGCCCCCCACCCCAATTCAAACAGCATCAGCATTTGGACATTATGCTGTACTACTCACTTTCCACCTTGGTTTTTCCTGCACGTTGCCAACTACAGGATCCTGAAAGCAGCACAGCTTGGTCTCCTGGACCTGACACAGAAGATTTTCAGCCAGGATCTCCAACGTTCATCTCCTGCAAAACCATGTTCCCATTCAGAGCTCCTCTCCTCCTCCAAGCCTCCAGTTCCCCAGGAAGGGCCACAACAGCTCACCAAGCAGAGGACAAGGCTACCCAGCTCTCCTCCCAACCAGCATCATTTAAGCCCAGCCAGGTGCTCATGTTTAGCCTAACTGGCAGATTTGGATCAAGCTGCACCTGGCCCCAAACCAGGCCTGGCCTCAAGTGAACCCACCTCATTCCCAGAGCAGATGTACTGCCCCCGATGCCCACCCAGTCTAGCCAGCTGCCCAAGCAGCTTCCTTCATGCCAAATAAAGTGGCCCCATGGGCTGGCTCCCAGATGATCGGTTAGCCAGCCAAAATTGGGAGTCACACTGTCTGTGTTTGGCTCCTGGCTCTCTGCAGGTCACACATTTTCCCTGTGCTGGCGCTCAGCTGCCAGGGTTAGATATTTGCTCTGTGGGGACCTCTGGGTGGCCCTGGGACATGCACCCTTCCCGTGCCAACTCAAAAGCTGCTGCAGGGCAGCTTCTCAGCTACTGGCGAGCTCCTGCCTTCCCACGCAGCTCTGCCTCGCAGGGCAGCAGTCGCCTGTTCAGATGGGAAGGCCAGCCAAGAAGAAAACAACCCGAGAGCCATTATTTTCCTAGCTAAGGGTTCATCGTCCTTGAGCACCTGCTTTCCTGGCTTGTGTTCCTTGCAAGGCGCTCCGTGCAATCCAGGCAGCCCGAAGAGAAACTCTGTGCCATAAAGAGAGCCAGGACTGTTTCAGATGTCAGCGTCTACAGCTGCTGTGTTGATTTTGAGGGAACAAATGCGCCTGGTGAAGCAGGGAGGTTAACATAACCCTGTCATTGCTCAGGGCTACAAAAAGCATTAAGGTTCAAGGAGTGAGTACAGGGATCTGCGGTGAGCACGCAAAAACCTTATTTGGAAATGTACTGATTTAAACACACAAAAGAATAAGGATGGAAACAAAATGCACAGAACTTCAAAACTGACATCAAATGAGCTCTGTGGAATGAGCTTTTATTTAAACTACATTAAAGGCCCCTTTTTCAGAAAAAAAAAAAAAAAAAGACAAGGACTTAAAGCTGTCCTCTTCTTCAAAAGATTTTATAAAGTAGTTCTTGTGGGGAGACAAAAGCTGCTGGGGGATTGAGTTTTGAGTAGGGGAAGGCAGGTACCAAGAGCAAGAGCATGCAAAAGCAGCAGAAAGGAGAGGATGAAGACATTTCTGGCCCGGGATATTGCCTGGCTGATCTGGTTCAACCCCTTTCTTTTATGACTACGTGCAGACCACTCGAACAACAGCGATCGGGGGGAGCTCGGGGCAGCATTTTGGACAGAAGAGTCAAAAGTAGTTGACCCGTCTGCTGTAACCCCGGCACTGGGATCTTGTAGGGGCTGGAGAGCAGATGCACGTGTGCGGGCTGGGAAATGGGGAGGGAGAAGGGAGAAGATATGGCAGGGAGAGGAAAGGGGCAAGGCAATTATGGCCTACAACTCGGTGTTGTATTCTGAGCCTGTGGCTGCAAGTTCCTCTTCCTTTACTTCTGGAATACTTCTTTGCCAGGTGCTTTGCAGCAGGGAAGAATGTGCTACGTGAGCACAGGGTCTTAATATTGCCTGGGAGCCCTTCAGCTGTTGAAAAAAACAAAGCCAAAAAAATGATATTTTAAAGGATCTCACAAAACTAAAAAAAAAAAAAAATAAAAACAACCCATCAGGAAAAAACTCTGCTGGACTAAATAAGGAAATGAATTCCCCTAATTACCACAAGATGCTCCCCAAGTCTGACAGTATCTCTTGGAGCAGATGTGTTCAAATAATATTTCCTCAGCCTCCAGCCTGCGTGGGCAGATTCCAGCACCAGCCACTAATGTTAAAAAGCACCTAATGAGCACCGACATTAAGAAACTGCCTTGGCTTTTGGTGTCTGCATTTTTCCCATCCTCCAGGCCAAGTTGCAAACATTTTGTTGGTATTATTCACATCAGAAAGGGCTTGATTTTAAAAAAAAAAAAGCCAACCACTAAAATCTGGATCCATGAAAGCAATTGCTAGAAAGGAAAGGGCTGGAGTCGTTAGAGTTCTCCTGTAGACAGAGTAAGCACAAAGGGGCAGCTCTGAGATTTTTCTAGCGATGACAGCAAACTCTGCCTACCTTGCTGAGAAGCCCTCACAGATGTTATTTAGGGATGAAGAATTACACACGCTCACACACACACAGCCCAAGCAGGTTTCTCTCACTAATCTCCCCTGTGATTAGCTGTATTGGGAACGCTGCATGGTGATGGAGGTTCTCGGGAGTGATAACTTTGCCAATCGACAGGCAAGTTGGCGGCAGCAGAAATGCAGCAGATAAAATGATGCCAAGTTTTTCTCCACTGGGCTTCCCTCGCTGCTTGGGAAGGGGCTGTCCGAAGATCGCAGACAACAAATGTCCTGAATTCTGCCATCTGTTGCCTCCCCTCTGCCACCGGTGCGACATAGCTGCTCTGCAGATGTTGAAGTGGCGATCGTTACAACAGCGTGTAAAGAATGACTTCACGAGAGCCCCTTGTCCACTTCCCTCTCCCCATGCCCTTGTTCAGAGCAAGCTCCCTTTCTCTCCTCAGCGATCCACATTTATGCTCAGGAAGCAACTGCTTTAATTAGGCAATGATTGCTTTAAACCAAAAAAAAACCCCGTATTGGAACGAGGGGACTCTGGGAAAATTTGCCTTCGCCTGTGGTAGCCACCTGACCTCTTATCAGAACGATGCTGTGCATGGCCCTTGGGGGCTCCATGGGGACAGGGATGGAAAAGCTTCTTGGAAGAGCTGGAAATTAAGAAATGCTACTTGAAACCTTGCCAGTTAATCCTTCAAAGGGTGAGGGACGGGTCCCCGCAGCACTACACCGACAGCAGGTATCTTTTCCGCTTGTTCCGAGCTCTGTTTCAGAATCCAAGATCTTGTCCTCCTCAGGGCCCCCCTCTCTACCCCCACTCTCCATCCCCGTTTCTGAACGAGCTCCAAGGTTGATTTCCTGCGTGTTTGAATAGGACCAGCTTGACACAGCCTGCCTTGGGATGAAATCACCAACTTGGCTTGCCTTCTGTCTGAAAAACAAATCCTTCTGCAGGGCTTTCATCTAGAAAAAGGACAAGGATTCTGAAATGCAGGCAGGCCTCTGCCAAGTTCCTGTGAACTGCTGCCTGAGTGAAGCTTGTGTTTGCTGTGTATTTAGCTTAGCTGTAATAAAGATCACCTAGCTGAGATTTTACGCTAAAAATAATCAATGAACCTCCTCCTGTTTGCTCCCCTAGTCACTCAAAATAAGGAAGGAGAAACATGGGTAAGCGAGATAGGGAGTGCTTGCTTGCAGGGACTAGCTGTTTTTAAAGAGGAATGGGAAAGCACGTATGGGGCAATCTGGCGCGCTGGGTGAGCAAAGGCGAGGGCGAGCTCGGAGAAAGGGAAACCAAGATACCCGCCTCAAAGCAAGAGGACCTTCTTCCATGACCCAATCTTCCAGGTCGCAATGGGAATAACGTCTTCTGCGATACCTGGGCTTCAGCTTTCCTGAAGAACCTGCAGAAAATGGTGATGATGATGCTAACTTACAGGGTGCTGAGAGCTCTGCACGCATGGTATGCAAGCAGCATGATGCAATGGCATGGTATGATGGTATCTCATGGTAAGACACCTTCTGGGGGCCTGCTGCACGCTGTGGCTCCCAGACTGGTTTTGGGACAGGGCTGTTTCTACGACAGTCAGTCAATTTGACAAGCAATTTATGGACTGTTCTAGCTAGGGACGGTAGTACTTGCATCTTAAATGAGTGAGATGCCGAAATTATAATGTACCTATTTTACTTGGTTTGCCCCTAGACCTTGAAACTAGCCCAAGGCCCATCTCTGCCCTTCCCTAACCCCTCTAATTTTCTTTCCCAGCACAGAAAATACAGTTCCTGTGCTCACAGGGGAAGGAGCGGAGATGGGCAGTATGCTTCCCTCTCCCCAGCAAAGTGCTGGAGCAGAAAAGTGCAATAGGAGCTGTGGGCTCAGTGATGAGAGTTTGTTACACCAGGGTCCCTGTACTGCAAGAGTTTCTCAGCCAAGCTCGTTAGCCTGATCCTCCTCAGCTTAGGTGAAGGTGAACCACAAAAGAAGGCACTACAACCGTCCTCGGCTGTGAAGGTGTTCGCTGGGCACATGGAAGCAGCTACAGGCAAGGCTGGGTTACGTATCTGCTCTGCAGGAGCTTGCGCTGATTCTTGCTAACGCTTCTCCTTGTTGGAGAGCTGGGGTCTGAAAGCCACCATATGGTTATCATTGGTACCGGAGAAGCATGTGGCCAGGACATGTGTAACTCACATTTTCCTCTGGACCACACTCAGCCTGCACTTGTTTATTGTGGGGGAGGGACTGGAAAAATCATTGACTCACCGTCAGGAGCAAAACATTTAAAATCTTGAATTGCAAACGACTCTTTTTTTTTTTTTTTAACAAAGCTTTTCTGCTGGTGCAGAGGAAAGGGAACAAGTAGTCAGTGGGAAAGTTTGGGGACTGCACAGTGTTTTCCCTCGGTGGAGAGATCTACCGAAGGGACAGCTCTTTCTGGCACTGCTCTAGCTGATGGCAGGTTTCTACTCCGGCCTTGCTTGAGTCTGTACCTGGTTGAACCCATACAGAACAATAAAGAGCCACACTGTCTCTATTCCTCAAGTCACACCTGGTTGAGGTATCGCTGCCCTTAGAAATGTCTCCATCAGAAGTGAAACTCGGTCGGGAACCCTGTATCTCAAACTCCCCACCCGTCAGCTAGGACATAACGACGCAGACAGACCGAAATGGCCCTCTGCAAATGGCCCAGTTGGTGCTGAAATGCAGTGTGCTGGGGGATTAAAGGTTTAACGTGGAATTCAGTGCATTTCAGGTAAAACACACAGCTCTGCTGAACATTTACCGGCGACTTTACCCATGTCATTTGGCAACTTTGCGCATGTCATTTTACAGCTTTGCGCCTTGGCTTATCTGTATTAATGGGTCAAAGCTTGCAAAGCATGTGTACTTCTAACAGCCTGGTACAATCTACAGTGGAAGAAGAAAGTAAGTCTGTAGAAAAATCGAAGACATAAAATGGCTGCGGGCAAAAAGGCCTCAAATTTGGGCAGCGCTACTGAGCGCTGCCCTGTTCCGCAGCTGAACCCGACAGCTGCACTCGTGTCTGGTTCAGCGAGGCTGGCTGAAATGCATTCATCTACTCACAAAGCTCCTGCAGATCTAAGGAGGCTCTGCTGGGTCTAAGATCTGAGCCAAGCTTAAGCCTGGATTCTGTTGCATCCAGCTCCATTTGCCACGACGGATTCTGCCAAGCTCGCCTGAGCACGGGAAAGGCTTCCAGTTCTAATTCTCAGCTCTGCTCTCTTGCCTCTTTCCGTTCTTCCTCTCTCATTCTGCTGCCGGAAAACAGACGAACAATGGAGATTAGCCAGAGCCCAAAGGCCTTTCAAGGCACAAAATCTCTGCCTCTATTCCTTGCTGGTGTCACACAAAGCCAGTTCTCCCCCCACCCCACACACCCTCCCACACATCTGAGAGCAGCGAGTGCCTTGCACAACTGAAGGGGGTTCCTGTCCTCAAATCGAATAAACAACAAGATGACTGAACATCTGGAAGGAACAAACGCTTCTCAGATCCCCGGATGGTGCGTTTCGATGTGCACTTTATGCCACCCAGGGCTGTCTACCCACCAAGAAAGGGAATGTGGGCTCCTTGGCAGAGCAGAGCCCACCGGCCGTGAGTCAGAGAGCTCACCCATGTGTAGATGTGCAGTTGGTGTCTCGCTGCACAGAACAGGTTGAACAGCACCGTTCACCCGATGATCTCAAAACGCACAGCAAAGCTGGGGAGGTATTCACAGCGCCTGGGGATAGGGCAGACCAGGAATAACGGGGGGTAAGCTACGGCTGAAGGTCGTGCAGACAGGCACGTGCAAAATCCGCAGGCTTGGCCCAACCGCCCCGTGGCCCTTCTCTTTAGGAAATCTTCTCTCTTGGCTCATGGCAGGGCGCATGGAGAGCTGGCTTGCTGGCTCAGCCCGTGAAGTCTCCATTCAGAAACACCGACACACGTTTGCAGGTAAATAACAGGGACTAAACCCACAGCCATCGGCTGCCGAAGAGAGATCTCTTTTCACAGCTGCATCCACCACTGGAAGCGGGAGCCTCCCATCTCCTGTTGCAGACTAAGAGCAGACAGGAAGAAAATACACCTGTCCTTTAGCCGCGGCATCCGAGTCCCCTGCTCAGGTATCTCATCTTCTCCGCCTA
>NW_009260294.1:73903-74687 GCF_000687185.1 Egretta garzetta
AGATGTCCCCTTCCCCGCCGCCATCCACCACTGGAAGCGGGAGCCTCCCATCTCCTGTTGCAGACCAAGAGCAGACAGGAAGAAAATACACCTGTCCTTTAGCCGCAGCATCCGAGTCCCCTGCTCAGGTATCTCATCTTCTCTGCCTAGCATCCAAGGAAGCAGAAGCCGCTAGCTTCATTTTCCAGGGAGTGAGCGGCAGGACCACCCCCACCGGAAAAAAAAAGCCCTGCCTCCAAGGGAGCGGGGAGCCACTAGCTTCATTTTCCAGGGAGCGAGCGGCAGCACAGCCCCACTGAGGCTGCCAAGCCAAGGTTGCACGGGAAGGACACTTGGAAGACTGATCTGTGCTATTTTCACAGCCCAGCCCTTTGCGGTCTCACCTTTGGAGTTGGATGAGTGAGATCATACCAGGCTGGTGAGAAAGGGGAGAGCTGTGCTGAGAAGTCCCACCTACCGGCACCGGGAAAGGGAGATGCGGATGTTGTAAGTGCCGCAGCTCTAGTCTGCACTCAGCTAAGCTGAGCCCCCGAACTCCAAACCCGTGGAAGTTTATAGTTCAAATCCACAAGGTATTAATCTAGCTCAGTCACTTCCAACACAGTCACGAAGCTGCCAAGCAGCAGCGTTGGGAGTTACATAGAAATAATCCCAGCCTGAGCTTCTTGTGGCATCATAAATTGCCTGTGTCATCAGTCAGCAGAAACCTGAGATGAAATTCTTTCCTTTGCAGTTAATTATTTCCAAGCCTCTGCAGCCTTAGCAGAACTGGTGAAAGGTGCTG
>NW_009260294.1:74722-80256 GCF_000687185.1 Egretta garzetta
CAGCCTTGGAGAAACGGGCTTTCCATTTGCCCATGGAGATGGGCAAAAGCGAGCCAGTAGTGAGAGCTTTGACCTGCTCTGCCATCCTGCTGCAAAGCTTGCGCCCGAGTTGGGCTCCTCTTCTTTCCTACCAGTCCAGACTAAGCAGCTCTGCTTGCACGCCCCTGAAAAACCACAGCCTCAAACTTATGTAGCTTATTCGCAGGGCCAAACCCAATGTGAATTTTAGCCCGTGTATCTGGCAGCCCTCTGAGGGGGAAGCAGCCTCCTCCAGACCCCTTGCTGACGTTTATCGTGGCCAGGTGCAAATCTTCTCGCACTGGCCTAGCGCCATGAGACCAGCATGTTTTTAAGGATTTCACCCCTCCTACCAGACAGTGTTTTTCAATATTTTGCATTAAATCTTCTGCTGTATTTGATTAGCCTGCAGCAGCTGTTTTCCACTCTCACAACAAATCATAAATCTATAAGCTTATGTGTGAGAGACTGTCTGTGCCTAAGAATGCTTGTGTCTGAGAAACCGCGTGGCTGCACAGCTGTGTGTGAGCCTGTACCTGAACACAGGCTTGAGTGAGAAAGAGCAAATCAATAAATCTTCATAAACAACCGAATCTGAATCCACGTTGGAGGCCATATGACTATGCAGGGTGGTTTATAGGTGCTTCTGAATGCATGCTGGTAAGAATTACCACTTGGATATGCAGACAAATTTGTGTTGTTCCTTAAACGAGCGTTCTATGCTGAGAACATGAGAACCAATCATAGAATCAATCATAGAATGGTTTAGGTTGGAAAAGACCTTTAAGATCATCAAGTCCAGCCGGTAATGTTAAGAAACACCCGACTGCACCTGTGCAAGCTCACGGATGCGCACGTACTTCTACGAAGGAAGGTGAATTTTAGCACAAGCATGTACAACACGCGAGCACGGGAATATCAGAGCAGAGGCAAGGAAGCGTTAGGAAGCCCTGACGCACCCGCTCCCATGCACAAAAACACGAGTCCATGTGCAATCAGGTTTGTGATTGTGCGTACTCAGTCCAGAACTGCTTGTGGCGAAGCCAAGATCTCCTGTCCCACGGCCAATTCAGATAAGGAGAGCAAATGGCTGAAAGAGGAGGGAGGGGACTGCTACATACGTTAAAAAAAAAAAAAGAAAAAAGAAAAAGAAAAGGCGTTATTCAAAGACTATAAAAGGCAAAAGTTTGGATGAAGGAGAAGAGAGAGGGTTGCCAAGTCGTTACCAAAAAAAAAAAAAAAATTAAAAAGAGGGAGCAAGCTTCTGCCAGCTCTTGGCACGTGTGCTTTTACTTGTATAAATCAGTCACTCTAGACCTATGGTAGTTCTTGCTGACAAGCTGTCAAGCTCCTTGGCTGGGGGAATAGGGCATGTGCTTTACATGCACTTACAGAATAGTAAACTGTTATTAAAAGTGGGAAAAAAACCCAGTCTGATTTACTTGTGGTTTTTGCCTGCTCGGCTGTGTTATCACAGAAGAAATTCACTCGCGCGCGGAGTAGTCTGGGTGCATGGAAAACTACAGGCTAACCTCCCTGTGGAAGCACTTGACCTCTTAAGGGGATAGGCAGAAACAAAACATCTCCAGGAACAGAGAATGTTAAATGAAGGAATAGGCTGAAGCTGCAGAAATGCTGTGCAGCCTTCCAACCGCCCAGAGCACCAAGGGATGTGGTTCCCCCATCCTTTGAACCAGCCGGACACCTGTGAGCGTCTCAGCGTTGATGGGGAGATGGGGAAGCACCTCTAGGCAGGCTCAGATCAGGGTTGGGATCGGGCCCACTGCTTCTTAAAACCCAGCCACATTCGCTGGGCCCCGAGCAGAGAAACTGCATCAGCTCAGCCAGCAGTCCTGAGCCGCCCGGGGCTGCGGCGAAGGGGGGAGAAGGCTGCCGGTTTCGATGACGAGGGAAGCGGGGAGGCGTGCGCTTTGTCTGAAGGCCGCTGGCGAGAATGGGCTTTAGCCGTCAAGAGATAGGAAGGATGGATGCTCAGCTTAGGGGAGGAAAGGCGAATGAAAAGCAGAAAAGCCAAAAAAGGATTTAGAGAGACGTTACACGAGGAGAATACATAATTGTCTGAGGAAAACCTGACCAGACTAGTTCTGTCTGTATGGACTTTGCAGCTGAGTACAGCCTCGCCGCTGCCTTTCCACGGTACGGGGCACTCACCCTGTTTTGTCCCTCAGCGACCTGCACAAATGCACGCATGTTGATAAATACAGGCATGCCTGGACCACCGGCCCGTGTCGCCCCAGCAAAGCAGCACATCAGCACTCATCCTGACTCCTGTCCAGAACCTGTCAGCCTTCCCGAGACAGATGCCTGTTTAGTCTATCCCAGCATCAGGGTTTTAGGAAACACGCTTGTCGGGCTATTCAAACCTACAAGAATAAAAAGCGAAACCCAACAAAGATATGAAATTTTACGATGTAGCAACAAACACTTCCAAAACTAGCTTTGGCTGGAGCGCAGAGAGTTGGATCGCACTGATCCAAGACCCACAAAAGGCACAGAGCGTCCTTATTGGAAGAGATTGAGGTTTTCTGGATGTCTTTTACTGTATTCCTCAGTTTATTGGGTGTTACCCTCTGCTGTAACCTGTTCTGATCAGTCCCCAGGGCTGGTTTATCCTCAATAGCACATTTATGCCACTCTCTGCGTTTTACTGCTTATTTGTTGTAGTCATGTTTGGAGGAAAACGCTTATAAGACAAAAACAGGACTATTTTTAAAAGTAACTGTCTGCTAAAAACCGAAAACCCAACAACTGCTGCGGCCTAAATCTCAATGCAGATTGAGAGCTTATTTGAGCATGCAAGCAGACAAAATTCCAGTAATAATCCTACCACTAACTCACAGGGAGTACAAGTTCTTCGGGGCACGGACTGTGGATACAATGGGGAAAAAAAAATCGAGAAAATGAGACGTTTTGCATGGATTTGCAAAGCAAGGCGGTAGCCAAATCAAGCACTCTGGGTTTCCAAATCACAGCTCCCAGCCCCAGCTGACGGACTTGCTGCCTTGCTTAGGAAGACTAGAACAGACGACCAGGACAGCAGACGGGATGCTTTGAAATGGCTTGGGCTGCTGCCGGTCTCCGGGTGGATCGTGGGGAGAAGGTCAGACTTGTGCAAGACTCGTGTGTTAAAGTAGGTCACCAATCCAACCCATCCATTTAGGGTTATACGCCTTCCTGATGACTTCAGCACCTAACTGTCTTGACAACACAAGCGAGGAAGCGCTGCTGCCAAAACATTAATGGATCTAGGGCAAAACTCAGCCCCAAGCAGGAAGCCAGTATAACACCCAGGCACCTTAACCACCTCCAAAACAATGCTTAACCAGGATCTGAAGTTCTCATAAGCAAACCGGATCGTTAGCAAGCACGCTCGCAACAACGGTTATGTCCCTGGGTGGTCTCCTCACCCAACGCATTCTTTAAAAGTTGTTCAGTTAAACCTTCTTGAAAGTTGTTGCTTTTCTCTGTGCTACTGAGGATCACTGCCCGTCTTTGACAAATGGGGACAGCAAGGCACTTGCCCAAACGGTAGGTTGTGCAACCGAATCGTCACTGGACACCATGACAAAAACCATAAGCTCTTACTTTTTGAACAGTAAGAGCATACACCCAAGCCCAACCGCACCAAAAAGTCAAGTACAAACACCTCAGTTGTTAAGTACATAGTTATCTCGGGTAGTTTACTTTGGTCTTCTTTAAAAGGTGTGGCTGCGAACAAGTCATGAGGCATAGGGGATTAAAGGAAGGGGGAGTAAGAGGTTAATTGGATTCTATTTGGAGAGGGATTTAGGTTGGCTGAGTTTTTTCACTCAGCAGCGCCTAGTGGAACATGTCACTTGTAATTGAGCTAATGAAACACCTCTGGAGATAAAAAAACACAAGCTAAATTCAGATTTGGCTAAGAGACTCGAAGTTCATTCACCACAAGGTTACACAGAGAAGTACCTGCATTGTTTAAGGACAGTGGGGCTGGAAAGGTAACAGCGGAACTGGTTTTGCTTCGCAAAATCTGTTTTTTCTCACTGAAGGCTGCTGGACCTCAGGGTAATCAAGCAGATTGTTGTGTTGTGGACACTATTCCAGGACAGGAATCTAAACTCTGCCAATATGCTAATGCAGTTTACTAACTCCGGCCTCTCTCCTGCTCTAATGATCACACAGAATCACAGAATAGCAAGGGTTGGAAGGGGCCTCGGGAGATCACCCAGTCCAACCCCCCCTGCTAAAGCAGGTTCTCCTAGAGCATGTTACACAGGACATCGTCCAGGCAGACTCTGAATACCTCCAGAGAAGGAGACTCCACAGCCCCTGTTCCAGTGCTGAGTCACCCTCAAAGTCAAGAAGTTCTTCTTCACATTCAACTGGAACCTCTTGTGCCTCAGTTTGCGCCCATTGTCCCTTGTCCTGGCGCTGGGCACCACTGAGAAGAGTCTGGCTCTGTCTTCGTGACATCCACGCTTGAGATATTTGTGTGTTGATGAGGTCCCCTCTCAGTCTTCCCTATTATATTTGTTTTCTATAAATAGAATAGGGAGGGCAAGCGTTCTGCTCCACGGTTATGGCAATGGAACTACGCGTGGCTTAGTTGAAAGAGGGCTGCCAATACCTGCCCTTCTCGATGCACTTTTACAGCAGGCTGCCATCCTCCAGCGCAGTTCCTTTCAGTTCTCCCAAGGGAAATGAAGGATTTGGTTTCTATTCCTCAAAGCCGTGACAAAACCCCCCTCTGCCCCAAAGCCAAACTACCAAACGGGACTTGAATGCAAGCAAGGGAGCGCTGGCTTCCTGAGCCTGCCAAAAGGCTAAGCCAGAGTCCTGCAGGGAACTGTGTCCTCTTTGTGAAAAACGTTAACGATCTGAAATGGCCTTTCTTTCCAAGTCAGGAAGAAACCCTTCAATAGCAAGGTATATCGTGGGAAAAAAAAAAACCAAAACAGAGACATTTTCAGGAGGCAATTTCAAAAACATAAAGGTATTTTGAAGAAAAATGTCTTTTCAAAATGAACCACCAACTCAGAATGAAAGTTACTTTATAAATTAAAAAGCTGCAGTGAAAACTTGTTTCTGGTTTTGCGGGTTTTATATTCTTGCTTTGGGGATAATTACAATAATCCGGTCATTTTCTTTCCAAGGCACTTTTACAAAACCCAAACTCCACTTCTTCATTCCCCCTGACTCCCTTCAGGAGTTTAAGCATAAAGTTAGCATTAATGAGAAAAGAGGACGTACTTGACACCTCTGATAAAAAAAAAACCTAACCCACAGTAATGAATTTTATGCTGTTGTATAAAAAATATTACGGGCATGAGGACCACAGAGCATTGCATAAAACACTAAGTTACTGCCTGAGTGCAGACTTACGCCTATCGCTCCTGCATAGATTGAGGTGGCAAGGAGATCTGGGAGGCTGGGGTTTTATATCCCGGTACGAGTGACAATTGCTGAGCAGGAATTGCCTCTTTCTCTTTGACTCCTCCTGCTGTGGTTTGATTCTT
>NW_009260294.1:80269-89119 GCF_000687185.1 Egretta garzetta
GAGAAGTAGCTGCCTGGGCTACTAGCAGGTACCTAGAAAATGGAATGTCCCTGGTTAATTAAGGCATCCAAGCAGCCGAGGTGCTGAAGGAGAGGAAACTGTGCCCTGGGATGTCCAGCAAGTTGCATTCTGTGCTGTTAGGTCCTTTGTCTCTCCCAACACCCAGGTCAGAGGCTCTGTGTTGGACAGCAAACAAAAGAAAGGCTTTTTGAGAGCACGGGGCCTGCAAACCCACTTTGAGACGGGAATTCAAGCTGCAGGCTTTCTGGCATCATCGCTCGCAATAAAGACAAAACCAGATCGTGCCCAGTTTACAGTTCTGCAGCCGATTCAGGGAATTTGCACAAATGGCAACTGATGGGGAAAAGGCACCGCTGCCACCAGAGCCCAGCTAACACTTGAGCTGCCAGTTCTTGAAAGAAAGGAATTCAGTTCCCTCCCCCAAAGCTGCATTGCTCCTATAGCGCTGAGACAAAGAGGGGCAAAACCAGTAGCGAAAAACTACTTAAGACATCACAGACAGTGAAAAGGATCATCTCCATGGAACAGCTTTATTGCACCAAGGGCTCCCCAGCCACTCTTTTGATGAGAGCCATACTTTAAAGGCAATCTGTCCTGGAGTATAAACCATATAATATCTGAGGAGCCAAGAGCTTGCTATTTCACATTAAGCGCTATTAATTGTTCTGGTGATCATGTTGTGCAGTTTGACCTAATCTACTGATTTCCCCCCCACTCCTCCTGCAAAACATCCATCACTTTTTAAAGGGTTACATAAAGCTACAGTGGAAGGTTCTGGTTTGTGTTAGCTTGATTGCTATAGACTTTAATAAAGCACCCATCACAGCTGCCTAGCCACGCTATAGATCAAGCTCCTATAATTCTTTTCATGTCTCCAGAGGGCAAAGCTAAGCAACACATAAAATTTAACCTCCCAGTGCTTTATTTCTGGCTTGGAGAGATGTCAAAGGCCATGCACGCTTTCACTTTTTCCTTGCTCCCTTAGAATCCACAGCAACAGACGGAAGGAAGAAAGCAGGAAAGGCAAACAAGGACAACGAGGTAGCTACATAAACCACACTCCTCATGCCACCTCACAGCACGCCAAGGGTAATACGCAACATTGAATTACCGGCCTGGGAAAGATAAGCATAAACAAGTGGCTTTTGGAAACTCAGGAGCTTTGAGATCAGCTCTTTTGCCTCAATAAGAAGGCTACCAGGGATGAAGCTGCCTGCCCGATGTCTACTCGTGGCAAACCTGGCAGGGAATCCAGCACAAAGGCTCATTGCGGCCGAGCAGGCACGTACGAATAGTGAGTGGGCCGTATTCTGCAGGTTCTCCTTGGCACTTTGCTCACTGAACTTGTTGCACGCAGGGTGCTGAATTCCCTGGGTGACTCACACGCGTCAGTGGGATGTGTAACAAATCCATCTCGTGTAGCAGCCTCCAAAATCTCCTTCCTCCTCTACCAGCGGAAGCAACAAGCTCGAGGTTCCTCCACCTCAGGGCGGAAAAGGTGAGGAGGGGCAAAGAAACAACAGGTTTCATTCCTGTCCCCCATCTCTTTCTGGATGCGTTACTCCCTGTATCAAGAGGAGGAATCCTGGAGAAACAGAAAAGCCACAGGATTTCTTCGATAAGAGATCCACCCTGGTGCTGTTTTATACATCAACCTCACGATGACAAATTAATTAGCTCACGTCCACTGAAACCACAAAATGGTACTGAACAGTAATTACATCCTGCCTCAGCCAGGCAGATCACAGAAAATGAGTTGGGCACAACTCCTGTACGATACGGGCAGGACTCAGGCTTTGCCAGTACAACCAGCTAAGAATTTCCCAGAGTTTTCCATACATTCCATTTTTTTTTTTCCATACGTACAATGCAAGCGCTACCAAACGGTATTCGCTCTAAGGAAGCTTTCCTCTCCGAGATACCAGATGCTGCCCGTGCAACCCGCAGCGGCCGTGCTGCCTTCATTTCCACTCAAAACCATCCCAACGCCTGCCGGAGGGCGAGCAGAGGCAATAACGTGTACGGACACACACGTACATGGGCCTCCTCCTCGGGTGGCATCAATCGGTGATGCTGGAATCACAGTACCCAACGATACAATGTGTTAAACAGGTTTTTAAAAAAAGGCGTTTTAAAATAAAAGGAACTTGAGCAAAATGAAAATATTGAATTACCTCCCTCAGATTTAAAAAAAAAAAAAAGCCTAAGATAAACAATATTCTGCCTCTAACACAAATACAATTTTTAAGAGCAATTCGCTTTTTCTCTTCTTCAGGGAGATTTTTCACTCCGGGCTTGCGCTCACTTTTAAAAAAGAGGCTGACCCGAGCATTTTTTTATTTATTTAAACCATAACAAGTCAACCCAAAGCCATTTCTTTCTGTTTGGCTCTTTCTTGCTCTGTATTAATTTCAATTCAATCAAGGAGACAGTTGCATAACTGTTGTTTATAATTGCTCTCACGTCAACCCTGCAACTGATCACTGCGACGCTGAAGTTATATAAAAGGTTTTGTTAGGATTTTTGTTATTTTTCTCGTTTAAATTGTGGGAAGATGAAGTCCTACCCTGGAGAGATGTTTTGGTTTTCTGAGCTCTGTTGCCTATTAGTCCTGTGCTTTGGTGTCTTTTCGCTCCAGTTTTGTTTTACACAGTGCAAGGGTCTGTTTATGCACATAAGCTCTGCAAAAAGAGTTCTGTGCACCCCATTAATACACAGGCTATAAAATACGCTGTGCTGAGTCAGAGAAGTAACTGGCAAAAGTAAAGTTCACAAAACGGGTAAGCTCTTAAGGAGCAATTTAAACACATTTCTGGAAAGGCTGACTATTGAAATGCTTAAGTGGACTGGGATTGTGATTTACCTCGCTCTTCTGAAGCCAGCAGGCTGTCAGCCTCCGGTGATGTAGTATCAAACCCTGAGGGATCATTTCTCCTTGTGTGTGTGTGTCAAAACGTCTTCTTCACTTACACACCCAAAACCGATCCTAGAATTGAGGGTCACCTCCTCCACCAGCCCGCAGACACATCATGGTTTTCCTGCTCCTCTCCCAACAACTTCTGGTTCTTCCCCTTTGACACCTGGGTGGCTTCTCCCCTGCCTCCAAAGAATTCAGATGATCCATTTTACCATTAGTGTTCTGTGTTTCTACAAGCACGAATGCCAGGGCACACTCGCAGCTATCTTGGGCCCCAGGTAGTTTGAAAGCTGTACTGCACTGCAGACATGAATACTTTAAGCCAAGAAATAATTAAGGACTGTACTTTGCTTTGGTGTAAATGAAGACAGCCCATACTTACTCCATGTTCCTTCACACTTAACAGCAATCCGTTTGTAGCTGACATTGTTTTTTTCTTAGAGGTAGTCTGGAAAATGTCGGAGTCTACGCAGAGAAAAAAACTACAGAGAAAAATATCCTGAAGCACCATCAACACTCCCCCCCTCCAAAAAACCCTCCTCTCAAGACGACAAAACATATCTGCTTCCTTACAATTAGTGTCTTCCCCGTAAGTCCTGCCTCCCTGTGGAGAAGCTCGTTTAGAGATGAGCATGGGATCGCAGGAATCCACACATCTCCTTTTCACTCTAAACTTGAGCAAAGTTTGTAAGGGCTAACAGAAGAGCGAAGCAAGGATCTGGCTGGAGGTTTAAGCTTGCAAACGGTTTCATCCAATGAGGATTAACCAAGAAAAAGACAGCAATAGCAGCTGTTTCTGTAGGGAAGCAGCGAGGAAAGAGTTGGTCAATCGATGTTTTTGTATGGTCATCGTTCAAAATTCCTTCTGAATGAGCACATACAGATTGTGTGTGCGTGCGTGTACCGGGGAACAAGCAGTACTTTGTGAGAAAAAACGGTTATCTTCTAAATGATGGGAGTATTACAAAAGGCAGGGCCCGAGCATCTAGAGTTATGCAGGCATATGGAAGACTGGGAATACAGCTTAGCCAGATGCAGCGGATGTATTCTCAAAGATCCTCCCACATAAATCCAATCGGTTGGCTTCAAAATGGGGGGGGGGGGGGGAAGTGTCTACGAGTCAGTGATACAAATTAATGTGCAGTCGAGCAAAGCGCCTCTCTCTAATGACCTCTTGAGGTCATTAACTTCAAAATTTGCATGGAAGAGTTCAGATTTCAACAAGCAGAGGGAAAGGTTCGCCTGAGATATACAAATAGATGCCCCATGAGTTGCTCCTTAATCTTCACCGGGAGACTTTGTGACTGAGACAACGGCAACTCATGATCGAATCAATTAACTCGAGCCTTTAGAGTGGTTTTTGGACACACGGTTTTCACTCTGGGTGTCTGTGGCCGATTTCTAAAGGATTTGCAAAAGGCAACTCAGAAAATCGGGGCTACTATCAGTGAGTGTAAAAATGCTATTCAGGAGGGCATGTCTCCTCTGGCAAAGCGTTAACAGATCCCAAAAACGGGAATGACTGAGAGCCGCACGTCTCTGAGCCGTAACCGAGGCTCTTAACATACACACTTACCCCTGCTCTGCTCGCTCACGGCCTCACAGCGTTCTCAGCTCTAAGAAGGGGGACGAGAGGGTTCTGCTCGGTGCTCTGGAGACGCAGCGTGCACAAAGCAGCTTGAGAAAAGCACCTTACACATAATCCAAGCTGGGTTTCTCTTAGCAGCTTCGTTTTCACCGGGATATCACATACGGAGGAATGGTGCAGTAAGCCCTGGGAGAACTCTGTTCCCTGCTCTATGACTTTCTCGGTAGCTACAAGTTCAATCTCATCTCAGCCACTCTCCTCTGTGCAAAAGAAACAGTACCTCATTACTGTCAGGAATAAAACGCTTAAGCGCTAAGAAGGAGGCGACAGAAAAACTTCAATTGCTTTGTTAAGGACGTCTAAAAGATGTTTTATGCTAAACTTAAGCATACGGCTGTGCTTTGGAAAAATCCGCTCGAGTCGCAAGTCTGAACCGTCGAAGGTATGCGTTTTAGCAGCCTTGCCTTCGCTTTATGATAGCGTATGGTCATATACAGTCATACAGGCTTTAGATTTGTTATGGTCTGCCAAGCATCACCGCATACTCCTAACTGGGTCGGTCTGTCTCCACAGAAGCAAAATTCTCGCTTTTGCAGGAGACCAACAGAGTCAAAGCCTTTACAGGAGACCAAGAGTCAAAGCCTTTATATCTTCATGCTCTCCAAAGCCTTCACCAGATACGTTCCCTCTGCCAATTACACTTTTGATGAAATACTCCTGTCCCTACGCAAGGCCCGCAAGAAAACGAGAACTCAGAATTTAGAAATTCTCCACCTCCCCCCGACCTTCCGAGGTTCATTGTGGCTGCTTACCCTGCACCATGGAATGCTTCTCCATTTTCGTTTTCCCTCCCGTGTCAGGTGCCGCCCACAATTTCACTGCTAGGGGATTGATTGATCATCCCAGCCCGCCTGTTGCTCATACAGGCACTGGGCAGAGTTATAATCATTTCAGCCAAGCAGTTACAAAGCTTCCATTTTCCTACCTGTGCCCTAGCTACGTGTCGATCCAGCCAGCATTCCAGCTCGGTCGGACAGGTGGGTCTCTAGGAGGCAAATTCATTTAATTGCAAGGGTTGCCAGAAACGGCAGAGGTGTATTTTAAGTCCCATGACTCTAGGCTGTTTCGTGACTATTTTGAAGCTCACAGCTGCGATCACGGTGACTCTGTCTACTGTCCTTTTTAAACATCTTCTGCTTTGACTAATTTGATTAGGCTCGGTTTTGGCTGGCTTTCCATCAATAAAACCCCGTTCAAAAGCTGGCCCCAGCACTTTTGCAGAATACAGCCTAAAAGAGAACATTAACAAAAGGAAATGTAATATACAATGGAAAATTAAACAGAAATGTGTTTATTCTTAATACTCTTTACTCATGTAACTTCTCCAATCATTTATTAACGCTTATTTTGTTTTAAACTACCTTCCTCCCAATGACAGCTTCAGCAACAATGAGTTCTCCTCGTACTCAACTATTTTGAGACTAATCATAAGCAAAAGTTATAAGAGAATGTAGCTCCAGCAAGAGCTGCACCTTCTTACACAAGGTCGAAGCCAGTCTTTTTGTACTCCAAGACAAACTCCAGTAAATAACGACACAAAGCAAAGATATACTCCATAAAACATTAATATTTTAATGAAAAATCTTAGCTTCATGTTTCTATCCAAAGACACTCAAAACTAGTTTTTCTCCCCCCTTAATTTTGACCTCTAATGGGACCAGTTTGGAGATTATTTTTTTTTTGTATTTTAGAACATTTTTTTTTAAAGATTAAACAACCAGGCTAGCAAAAAGGTACCCAATACATACTTTTCTTATATCAAACAAGCTAGTATTTCAATACAATGTAACTATACAGAATATATACATTACACATATGATCACAAAGCAAACACTACAGGCTCAGAACAGATTTGAAAAAACATGATATTCACATTGATTACAATAACTCTAAAAATGATTGTAACGTTGAAACGGCACTTAGTTTACAAAAAAAGTCACAAAAATATATATAGCCACCAAGAACTATGGTTCCTGAAAAATACTAATAGCCAGATAGTATTATATAAAATGTGAAGTGTATTTAAACATCGTATACATTAAAAAACAAAACCAAAACCAAAAAACAATTCTGTTAAGTCAATAAACATGCCAAGTAATCTAGCTGTGGCCAGCATCAACAAGAGAAGCTGTACTGTGGATGAGATGATGACTGGATATACGGCTGGTGACTGGAGACTGGCACAGTTAAGGGGGTTTCACTGTTACTAAAATGCACAAAGAAGCCCAACAATAATTTAATTCACATTTTTTTCCTCCAGCTTACTCTTTTCCCTCTTCGGGGTTTCACCATAGGGCAGCACCTAGAGTGAAGGCACTGCAGGAACAGGGCAAAGAAGCTGTCCAAGAACTTTGTGTAGCCAGGGCTATATAAGTCAGAATATCAAAAGCATGCATCAGCTAAACGAATGGTTAAACAAAATCACTCCTCTGGGGACTTCAGCAACCCTCAGGAAGACTGTAGGTACAGTTGCCACACAGGCTGGCAGCACCAGGAGCTGGTCATGTTTGTAGTTGAGACCTGTGGGACACTGAATTACTGTGATAGCACACATCGAGTTAACAAAAACCCAGAGCAGTACATACTGTTGCATTAAAAAAATTCACATTTGTTTTTTATGGTACATTTCCTTAAACACTTTGAACCGACTCTATTTACTAGGGACCTCTGATGGGGCTGAGGCACCGTCCAGCCTTGAACCCTCTTATCTGTCATCGAGATGCTATGGAATTTATTATGTCCATACCTGGAGATGAGAACCCTCCAAAACTGGGTTTCGCCTTGTAAGCAAAACTCGAACGTAATCGATCTGAATGAAAATTAGCTATTTTCCATATTCTGATGGTGTGGAAGTTGCGATGGATGTAGGAGCAACATGTGCTCCTGCATCTGCATTTTCTCCATCCCTGCAGGGTGCACAAAGCTCCCGTTCTATTTGCATATAAAATGCTTCATGGTTTGTCTCAGAGAGAGACCGGCAATAGTCTCAGTGCTCTTACATCCTGGGGCTGGAGGGGAAAGCCAGCAACCAAGAAGCGACTGAAGCCCTCATATAAAAACTTTAAACCATAGCTTAAAAACAATAAAATTTTATCCCGTAAGGGACATATAGGGATCATAGTCTTATAAAATATATTTTACTGCATTGGCAGCTATTACTTTTTTAAAAAGTTTAAATTCACACCTTTTAGACTCAAGATACATGTGAACCCAGAACCATTTTCAATAACCTAGTTTACTAATCTCTCAGTATGAGAGACTTGACCATAGTATCTGCGAGCCTGACAACTGAACTCAAACTGTAGCAAGACAGACGAAGCATCAGGAACACACACCTTTTTTGCCATGGTGTAAGAACAGCGACAAGCAGTTCTGAAGGGGAGCTTAATTTGCTAAATGTGTAGGCACCCCATGGATTTCCAGGGGAGTTGCGCTATGTGTCTGCATGGAAAACCAAACCAAACCCTTGGCCAGCTCTCCCGCACAGCTAAAACATCACTTCTTTTTCTTCCACTCTTTGCATGGAAATAGAAAGCTGCTGAATTTTTTCCCCTCTCCCAAAACACCACGTTAAATCAGGAAAACCCCCTATCCCTTCCTTTCCTATTGTTCCCATCAGACGTACTGCTCTACACAATATGCAAGGAGTAAAGACCCCGCACAGACTCCGAGAGTCCAGGTCCCTGGCATACGGCAGAACCTTGCTAGTTCTGTGGTAGTGAAGGCACTCTGCTTGCAAAATAAATAGGGGAGGAAAGGATTTTCCACTGAGTGCAAAGATTGGTGCCACGTGGGAAAAGGACATGCAAAAGCAAGACTTTCATAAATCGCTTTGTGAATGAATTTGGAGACCGCTCATCGACAAAGAAACCGCTGCAATGGGTCACACGCGTAGCTATTTGGAAGAAATTCTAAACAACGTGTGAGGGTCACAAAGATGATGAAGGGAGCAGAGTATCTGCCATACAGGCTGAGAGTGATCCAACTGTTGTGTCAGGAGAAGGCTCCGGGGGATCTTACCAATGTGTAAAACTACTGGATAGAAGGGGGTAAAGAAGATGGAGCTGGACCTTTCTCAGTGGGCACAAACTGAAATGCAAGAAATCCCATCTAAACATACTAAAACCTTTTTTACGGGGAGGGTGGTCAAGCGCAGGAACAGGTTTCCCAGAGGAGCTGGGGAGTCTCCATCTTTGCAGACACTCAAAACCTGACTGGACTGAGCAACCTGCTCTCGCCGACTCTGCTGTGAGCGTGGGGGTTG
>NW_009260294.1:89140-114629 GCF_000687185.1 Egretta garzetta
TTCCGATCTCAACTCTCCTGTGATTCTGTGATCCTCCTCAAGCAGAAATATAAATGCATACCAAAAGCCAGGGTTTTTTTTGGTTTTTTTCAGTTTTGGGGGTGGGGAGTGTCCCTGTTCACTGCAGGGGGGTTGGACTAGATGACCTCTAGGGGTCCCTTCCAACCCAAAACATTCTATGATTCTAGAATATTTTAAAAAAGAAAATAAAAAAAATCAAGAGAAAAAAGATAAAGAAGAGGGAAAAGAGAAAGAAGGGGGGGGAGAGAAAAAAAAGAGGGGAAGAGGAAAAAGAGGGAAAAAAGAGAGAGAAAAGGAAAAGATAAAAGAAAAAGGGGGAAAATAAGAAAAAAGGAGGAAAAAGAAGAAAAAAGAGGGAAGGGGGGGGGGATGGCAAGGGGAGAAAAAGAGGAAAAAAGAAAATGCAGTCCAGAGTTCAAAACCCTCTGATAATGTATTGAAAGACATTTATGCTTTAGTGTCGTTTAAGGCAAGTTTTTTCTAGCTTAGTTCGATATCTATCTCGCTCAATTTGGATTCTAAGCATATTAGCAACAGAGGTGGTTTTAAGACCTTTTTTTTTTTTTTACATCTCTCCTGTGAAGGACACCAGCGTTTCAAAGAACCTAACACTTCCAACAAGTTAGGGAGGGGAAATAAAACGGTACTTGTATCTAATCTGCGTTCACTTCTATGGAGAAAAGAGGTATTAAGCAAGAAACAATACAAACAGGAAAATTAACAAGTAAACCCAACCCTAAACCAAACAAACCAAAAATCCTCTAAGAACTCTATTGTTCCTGCAGATGAATCATACTGAAAAGTGAGAGCTAAATGAAGATGTTACACAGATTTACAGGGTTGAAAAGATAATGTGTAACACAGTGCAGTGAACAATGAAACCCATGAACTGCCTCCTACCAAGGTGTTAACCGTTAATGATACTCATTTCTTTTCAAGAACAGATTAGAGCTACGAAGTCTTTTTAAACACACCCCACACCCCCCCCCGCCCTTTGGTATTCAGAAAGCAGTTTGCCTTCTGACACAAAATTTTAAGTCTTAAAAATCCAATATCCAGATATGTCTATTCTGTATTTGCACATCTCCTCACCGATAAACTGTTTAGCAAAATATCTAATGGGTGCAAATTACCAGATTCTGACAGAAGAGGATGTCCGTCTATATCTAAGCGTCTTTGATTATTACTTCTGTAGAGTCTGGAAATGTGTTTCTGTGTGAGCACTTTCTACTCCATAAATTACAAAGGGTTCTCATAGACCTGCAAGGTGGAGTAACACCAGAAAAAAAGAAAATTATGTATTTGAGTTCAGTGTCATAGCCCTGTACTTCAGGATAAAGCTCAGCAAAAGGCATTTTCTTGTCTCACTGGCTTCCCAGTTATAGAAATCAGAAGTGGAAGAGAACTGGTCTTTCAATTCAGCCCGTCAACAGACACTGGACTAATCAGCATCCCAGAAAAAGAACTTCTCCTTCAAGCCCTTTTAAGAAGACCTACAAAGGTAGACATACAAGACTGAATTGTAGCAGAGAACTTTGCAGCATGTTTCTAAAACACCCCTTGGATCTGGTGGAGAAACTTCATTCCACTAACCTGGAAAGGACTTAAATCCCAACTGTTTTCACTCTGTTTAACTCAAATGTGTGTTTTTTACCTAAAACACAGCAGAGAAAAATTGTTCAAGTCACTGAAACCCTTTAAGCTCTTTCCAAAGGGCAATGAACTTTTTTCCTTACAAAAGCTGGCTATTAGTAGAAACAACTCAGACCTAGAGTATCAGAGCTGCCTAAGCTAACTGAATACAAATTGATCTTGCAATATAATACGACTTTTGTGTCTTCTGTTTCTTCAGGAGCAACCTTTCTCTGTTGGTTTCATTTCCTCCTCATGTTTGCGTAAAACAAATCCGGACAGAAAACAACAATTAAAAAAAACCCAAACCAACCAAGATTCAAAACTAAGGGAGTAAATCATGCCTTTGGAATACTAAGATCAAGTAATACCTACTCGCTTAGCCTGTCATCTGTAGGCGATAGGCATTTGGCATCAAACACCGGGTTAACTTCAGAAGCAATAAGAAAAAATCACAAACCTCCTAATGTATTTCCTAATTTAGGTTTCAAAGCAGTACTATAGCCCAAACAGCCTCGACAAAACAAGACGTGCTGCTCTGAAAATCCCACACCCTAAATTTGTAGCTTTTTTCTAAATATGGAAAAATGGAATTGCAAATCTTTCAATTTATTGCTTACTTGAGCTGTGTATGGAGTTGGAGTAATGGCCTTTAATAAACCGAGTTGGCAAGGATTTAAAATGTTTTGCAACAGGAACGATTCATCATTGCTATATAGGCTTTTTGTAAACAACCCCCTGTTGGGTTAGAAAGTTGGCCTCTAAAGAGAATAAATTGCTTGTTTTGTCCAAAGCAGACTAATAAAAATCTCAGAAACTATACATGCATATGTATAAACAAAAAAATGTGCAATAATGCACAAAAGAGCTCATTTTTTCCCATCTGTAAACTCCCTCTAGCTAGCTTTTGACGATTAGTAAAAAATACAGCGTATACGGTAGGGGGAAGTGACCAGAACTGCAAACAATCTGGCCACGATTTACGAATTTCAGTTTGGGAAAACCTTCGTTTTCATACGTGGTTCCCCTTCTGCAGAAAGATACAGTCATGAGATATTTGTCAGGCTTGCACGGATATACACTTTTCTAGCACCCTCAATTCATTATGCACCGTTAGACTTTTCCTGACGGTAGTACTTCCACGCCTAACCTTAGATGGGCAAATCTGGACAGGCTATTTGATCGAGCAGTTTCTAAAAGGACTGGAATATAAGAAGTAGGAATACCTGGCATGACATCACTTGGTTTGTCAAAACTGATTCATCTGAGATGAAAAGGGACAATGTGTTTTTAAAAAGTGTGTGACTGTTATTCAAAAATGCTTACCATTTCCAAGAAAAGGCTTACAGTAAGCGCTTTGAAAAACAGCAGGCACAGAGATAGGAAGTGTCTTTTTTTTTTTTTTTTTTTTTTTTTTTTTTTTACGCAGCAGATTAAAGCATCCACTCAAAACTAGTCAAAACTGTTCAATAATGATTTTCAATGCATCCTTTTGTTTGTCATTTTAAAAAGGTTTCCTCTGATTTCTTTCCCTTAACCAGAGGGTCTGCAGAAGCAAGAGAAACTTAATGAGCTGCTCTAACTGTGGAAGAAGAAATAGATAAAGTGATCTGAATCAGTTGTTCTTCTTTAGAAGTGTATCACAGCTTCCATGATGTTCTGACAAGATCTTTTTGTGCATTCAGTCTTAAATATTTTCACAGAAGTGATCATTCAGTCACGAAAAATAATGTAACATCTGTTGCAGTTTTCTGTTTAAAGCGTAGCTTACAAAGTAAAAAGGGAAAATCTCCCCACTTTTGTTTAAAAAAATTAAATTAAAATGTACAGGACCAAACACAGGCACTTTCCAAAGAACAAAAATGAAACCAAACCATGAATTATTCAATAGTAATAGATGACAGCTCCGGTTTTGGAGGGTCACCTGCGGCTGCCTCAGCAGTGGCGTTAGTCTTTGGCTGCTCTGGCACATCTTCTTCCTTCTCTGCCAACCCACCCAGAGACCCCAAGGGGAAAGTGCTTTCGCAATTCTGAGTTGACGACACCTGTGAAATGACAGGCATTTGGACAGAAGAGTTGCTTTCAAAGCCATGCTCCCCTAGCTCATACTGCCCGAGGGTCTCTTCTTGTTCCTGGTTTAAGTAGTCCGGTACTAGGAAGTCACTAGAAGAGGGGCAAAGGACAGAAGAGAAATGTCATTTCTCACACAAACATTAGCGGTATCAGTTTCTTTCTATCAGTTACATCAGACAAGCTACGTACTGCATTGCACAGAGAACAAAGGTACTCATTTCACATTGCTCTAAGATCATCACAGCGACATGCTTCACTAAGCTCTATAACCTGGTTCTCATTTAAACACACAGAGAATTTATTCCAAGGCATCTATTTCGCATTGTTGTGCATCCATATTTCCTACACAGCAACTTCTTATTATTTAGACTGTATCACCTTGATGAGAATGAAAGTTAATGTCTGGAACATCATATGGCACTGAAAACCTCATTGCAAAAAGGGAGCACTCAACCTTTAAAAATAGAAACAAAAATGAGTTCAGCACTGGCAAAGATGCGAGCCTTTTCCACCACCGAGATAAGATCCACCCAAGAAACAGCAGCAGCACTCCTCTGAGAGTGGACAGGCTGTAAACAGAAGCGTGAGGTGAGGAAGCAAGGGTTCTGCTGAAAGCGTAAGGAGGCTGCCAACTACGGCGGTGGTTTGTGACGTTGGCACGTATCACGCTACTGGGAAAAGAACAGAATTGCGTTTCCTTCCCATTTCAGTCCTTTCTGGACAACAGTCCTGTAACTTACTCTTACCAACGGATGGCTGAATGTATGCAAAGAAAATCTACCAAACTCTCCAGCTGTATTTTCGGAGCATGAGCACATAACAAAAATAAAATTTCTCTGCAGATTTTCAGCACCAGACGTGTAAGTTTGTACTTGAGGCAAGTATATATATATACATATACATTACATATATGCATATTTGTATGCTTTAGTTCCTCCTTGTAATAATCCATTTAAAAGCAGTCCTTTTCTTAACTGACAGCAGCATTCACTGCTTCAAATCCAGATTCACCATCAACTATGCTAAACCTAGTGTTTGTAAATTCAATCTAGAGGAAGGCCTATAGACAACTAAAATCACATACTTTAATCTGACTTGAATTTGATGACAACAATAAAGTGCTTACCACAATCATGGCATCATCCCTTAAGAGTTTTCACTCTACTTTTGGCACAAGCGCTAAGACAAGAACTGCGTAAACCCACAGATATGAAGCACTTGTACTTTTAAACAATATTCTGCTGGAAAAACAGCGACAGGCTTTCCTGGTTTGTTTTGCAATTTTTTTCATCCTACACCACTTCTGAGATAACCAAATAGAACAAAATGCTGAAATGCTTTGTAGGGGAAAGAGCCTAACGTCTAGAATTCACGAGGGATGGTATTGTAGATGCCGTAACATTTACAATACATTTCTTTTGCATTGCTGGCGACAGATGACTTATACACACCAAGCTGCACCCTCTCTATAGATTTAAGAGCTGTGAGATCTATCTTCCTCCAATTTCACTCATCCACTTTTGTATTTTTCTATCTCAAATTCCAACAGTTACAAACATTTATTTCAATATGAGAATACAGTTCTCGTCTCATGCCTCACAACCCTTTTAATAGCCTTCATTGAAGTGCATTTGTGAGATATGCCAAGTCTTTTGTGCCCTGATAAACCAGAAATGTCCAACTGGCCCTTACTATTTCAAACCCTATTAATCTGATCATTTAGTAGTATGTTACCTAGAAAATGAAAAAAAAGACGATATGGAGTCATGCAGTCTTTCCACAATATCCACCATCAAGCAAGTACTTAAAATGAAGTAGTAAGTCTACTCCCTATGCAAGTGAACAGGCTATGTACAAGATTTTGAATAGCAAATCATTTACAGAACTCCACAGGTACTATAGCATAGAGCACTATGGCTTAACACCATCAGCCTGTCCATGGATACTACAGAAAAGAGAAATTAAGTAGCCCAGAAGCAGCTTCTGCATATCACTCGATTCTTCAGTGCCCTCCTATATAGCTTATATGCTGTAAGACAGATCAGATATAACAGATAGTGGTGCAAGAATGAATTTGACTGGAATTAGCCGGCAACCTGATGAGAGGCACAGCAGGCTGCCCTGGAAGCAGGAAAAGATGATTTAGAAAAAAAAAAAAAAAAAAAAAAAAAAAAAGCAAGTTTCCCTGTTAGGTTTTTGCTGTGCACCTCACCTGCTCTGGAAGTAGTTTGCTAGCTCTGATGCTTCATGGTTCAAGCTCCTCAGGTGAACGATTAAATTTCCAGAGTTGGTGAACATGGCGCCACATGTTTTGCACTCGTAAATCCGAGGCTTGCGGATAATATGCCGGGAAACCCGCATGTGGTGTTTATATTCCCCGAAGGAAGTGAAAGTGGCACTACATATCTGGCACCGGAAACAGCGTTTACCTTCGTGCTTCAGGCGATGCATCTTTAGCGAGTAAGCTCGGGTGAACTTTTTCCCACAGCGGTCACACTGAAATGGTTTAATGCCTGCGGAAGAGAGAGCAAAAAAAAAAAAACGTTCACCTTTTGTAATGAGAGGTCACTGGCAAAAAATCCTTCCAGATTTCTAACAGCAGAAGGAGAGCAGCTGTGGCCAGTCACAGTGAAGCGCTGGTTTAGGAAGGAATTCTCTGGTTAACTTTAGAATGGCAGAAACAATTATCACAGAGCTACACTTTCTCAGAAACAACTTCCAATAAATCTTGTAACAATATGAGCCGTCCGTAACGCTTACACCTCTTCTTGCCCACAGTTTGTATGACCATAAGCCTCCACAGATCATGCTATGGTTAAGATCCTGAGCCACAGCCAAAAAGTATCCGATGCAGCAGACATCTCAAACCAGCTTTGAACTCCTTTGATCTCGGGAGATTCTTGTGCCAGACTGGTTCCCAACAATGCAATTATCAGGCTACCCTTAATTGCAATGTCTTTTTTCTGGCTGCCTTTGGCCCCAGAGAAGTGTTCTGGCAGGGGGGCTGTGGGCACAAGGATGCCCCTGTAATGCAGCAGTGGTGATAAAAGGGTGAAGTAGCACCCTTTATGTTGCGTGGGAACCTTTCTGTACAAGAATCTTCAGCAACTTTGCATGACAGACAGCTCTCTAAGATGGTTTCGATTCACGCCTCTCATTTTTTTCTCGTATAATTTAGAAATGCCATTACTAGTTCATTTTTCATTTATTACAGGCACTAACAACACCCTAAAACATACGAGCTCTGCAACACGTTGCAGCGGCTGAGAGTACGCAATCACACCCAAACAGAACTATTACAGCATAAAAGACTCAATCACCAAAAAACTAAGTTTTAATAAAAAGTCTGAACTCCAGAAAGTGTGGAAATCCAAACACGAGGCCAAGAATCTGGAATATGGAGCTCTATTCATAATAGGGCTGTCAAAGAATGAAAAAGGTTTTTTCAAAAGGCTGAATGTGCATCAGCCCAGGCTGTTAATTCCACCAGTCTTTCACTCTGCTTTCCTTACGTTCAAAGCAGGAGCTGAACTTTTAATTGGGGCTTTTATACAGAGAAAGCTGTAGTTAAGGTTACACTGAAACTCCTTGTTAAGCATGTGAAAACAAGTTAATATCCTAGAATATTGTCTTGCGGAACGAAAACTTTTCATGCTTTCGTACTGTCCGAGGGCCTCTATTTCCTCTGCTAGTTTGAGAAAAATCTCTTCAGCCATTTTGCTCATGTGAAAACACTTTCAACATTTACAAGGTTTGAAAGTTTCTTTTGCATGCTAATTACACTGAAACAGCTATTCAAATCTCTCCCAACTTTGCCCAGGGGTTGCCAGCCGACAGGTTGGCCAGAGATGCTTTACCGCAGCATGCCTGTCTGCTGTCAGTTACAGCTTTAGCAACCATCTTGGGATAATTTCACACCTGATACGCTCAAAAAGTTGGCTTTTTAAAGTATTAAACACATATTACCTCTACCATTAAACACTCTATTACCCCTGGCCTAAACACAGCATGGGCATTTTACTTGAAGGGATTTGACAAATAATTGCTGGCGGTGAAAAAATGACACCTTGACAATTGCGGTTGCTCTGCCCCAAAATGGTGCAGCATCTGTGTGCAGGTAAGAGTCAAGCTCAGACCAGGAGATGGTAAACCACGAGACTTAGTGCTCAAGTGCGATAGCCCTTTAATATTCCCTTCATTCACTAAAATGTCAGTGCTATTGCCAGATAATACTAACAAGTCTTGAAAAACACTGACAGCAAAGACATTAGGAGTTCCTACTTGGATTAGAAATCAAAATGAATGCAACAATTCGGGGATCAAGACTCAGAGAAGGCGTTCGCACAAACCTTTTGCTACCTGTACTACCTGCAGTAGCTACATTTATTATCAAACCAATTCAGCTGTCCTGCAATCCCTCCAAAAATTCTGAGATCCGAAGGCATACAACATTCTTCAGTGCAAGGACAGATAACATTTTCTATCTTATCTGCAAGTCTCCTCTAAAACACAGCAGACAATTATGGCATGTAAGAGGAAGAACGTCAATCTACATCACTTCTTTAGTATAACAAAAAAGCCAAGTATACTCTATTTCATCTCAAATCTTTATCATGAAAACGACTTATTCGGATGAGTTTCAGGCAATCAGGCTTTTTTCAGTCCACACAAATGCTAATCATCCATGAGTAGAGCTATCAGTCAGTTCTGATGTATCAAAACAAGCGTTCAGTGAGACATACCTCACCCAATCTTTCTGAAATCAATTCTCAAGCGCTTGGCAGGTGATTAAAAAAGAACAGCATTATTGTATGTGCTGCACAGCGAGCAAACCTCTGCAAGTCTCTAAATTAGTAATTCTTGGAAACAGTAACGTTTCTTACCTGAGTGGATAAGCATGTGTTGTTTTAAGTTCTGAATGCGAGTGAAGCGGACCCCGCAGGTTGGACACTGAAAAGGTCTGTCTGGACCATTTGGGCTGGGTCTCTCTGTGCTGCTGGTAGAAGGAGCAATGTAGAGTTGGTAGGGATATTGAACGTTCTCCAAACTACAAAGAAAAAATTCACTGATTTACAAGCAAGCTAGAGGAAAAAAATAAGAAGCCTCGCCCATGGAAATCTGAACCTTGAACACATTTGTATGAGAAGAAGAAAAAGACTGGCCTTTCGCACTTCTGTCGAGATCTACATTTATGCTGGAAATCTCTGCCCCTATAGCAATGCGTCTGACCTGCACCCGAAGTCTTACAGTCACTGACTTTGCACATCTGAACAAAACCAGAGGATAACCTCTGACTCCTGGTTCTTCGGGCAACAAGTCTGAGCACCAGCTGCAAACTGGACTTTGTTTTCCAGGCATAGGCATTCTCTCAAGCATATTGATGATTTACAATCAGCAAACGGTCCCTGAGGAAGAAGTTAAAGAACTGAGCAAATTGGAAAGCAGAGGAGTATTTTGCAGCTTCAGTGATATTTGCAAATGAAATTAAAGCCAATTCATTTTCATTTCAATCCAAGTTCAATGAACAAACATTAGTATTTACAATTACGTATTTCTAAGTTTAAAATATTAATCTAATGAATCCATACTTGCTCCTTGTCTGATTCAATCGGCTCTATGAGAATAGCTCAAGCGCTGTATTTAAAAAACAGCACACAGACTGTAATAAAGGAACAATTTAAGGTAATTTATTTAAAACCGACTAATTGCTCCTACATAGCCTCTAGCTGCAAACCGTTTAAGGGAACTACAGTGTTATAATCCAAGTCCTCTGGCAAGGAACTTGCTTCGCTAAAGGGCACAGTGAAATAAAACCAAATCTGCTGGTACAAACATAACAACAGGAGTTTGTACTTACCTGGGGTTTCCCTTTCCTGAGCATTAAGGTCTATATTTTTTGTTGAAATAGACATTTCAGCTTGCTCACAGCCTGATGGAAGATCAGACGTCACTGGCAGCAGGGAACTGCTCTGACCCTGACTATTCCATGGCCAGAACAATGCAATTTTACTTTTACTAAACTGAAACGTATGGAGAAAAAAGTACAACGATGATGTCAACTGTTGCACGTAGACAGAAAGTCTCCCTAACTGAACACATCCTGTTGCTGGCCTGCTTCCATCTCAAGCCCAGATTGTTGTTTTCAAGGTTAGGCTGAAATTTGTGGACTCCTAACATTCACAGGAATGAAACGTGCACTTTGCACAAACAGATTTTCCGACACATCGTGCAAAAATCCACAGACCAGATCAGCACAGGGGGATAAGAACTAGAATCGTCTCTTTAAAATCAATACCTTAATTGTCTTTATCTACTCCCAAAATGGATGTCAACACAACTGCGAGAACTGTGTATCTGAATTCTGAGTACAATGATGGGTCTCAGTAGCTAATGTTCCAGTTGTAAAATTTAGCTGGACAGAGACAGCACCAGGTACCTCTCAATACACACAAGATAAAAGAGTTTCCTGCAGGAGTTTAGTATCAACCAGTCTGTAAAACCCGTAAGGATTTTCTAGTCTCACATGGAACTGGAATAATATTTGCTCTAAGGAAGAAGTTTTATTGTCCTTCACTTCTTTTTATACACAGTAGGGTCCTAGAGAGCTGTGGAAAAAATACATGCTGACAGATTTGTTGATCTTTGCTGAAGGGAATACTTGCAAGAGGGAAGTTACCAGCTCCTATCCTGGGCCTGGCAGAACGTAGTTCACTGCCACTTATGGGTCTAAAAAAGCTAACTGATGGCTTACCAGATGCACCTGAAATAAATGAGAGGGGTTTTAAACATAGGTTCTGATTTGTCTAACCAAATTTCTGACACAAACTCTGGTACTCCTGCTCCTTTTTGTGAGCAGATCACTGGATAAAGAACAGATTTTACTTAGATGTGGAAACGCTAGTTTTGTCTCTGGAGTTGGTATGACCATACCCTTTCCACTTTACCAATGAAAACCCTATCAACATTGACTAACAGACAGGTCTGTTATCTAAAAATATTAGGAAAAAAGAACAACACTGCAAAAAAAGCATAAGGCATGGAAGTCCAGCTGCCATAATAACCCAATAATCAAATAGCCACACCGATTTGGGCCCAGGATGGACAACTTTCCCCTCATCTGGTATTTGACACATGTCACATAGTCTGGCTAAGGGGCAAATCCCTTCAGAAAAGGTTTCTTGCACTCAGCTGACTGGAGAATTCACAATTAAAATTTTCACAGCTATGTGCCAACAGAAGGGACAGCTGCAGTGCAGGGCTGATAAAGGGATGACTGGCTGGGCAGCAAGAACTCCTGCTCCTAGACATACGTATAGACAGACATATCTAGCAAGCTCAAGTAAGAGTTACGTTTTGTTTTTCTGTGACACCATTTAACCTGCTTTGTAGAGAACTTCATCTTCTGGTGACATATTTCTTAGCTCCTTCCTCCCTCATTCCTGTGTTAGGGGATTGTGAAGAGGCAAAAGCACATCGTGCTCCTAGAGCTTTCTAGGGAGATACTCATACTAGGGCAGAAATTAGGAGCCACAGCTCTCCTTTTGATTCCAGCTCTCTTGGGCTAGCTCATCCTCAAAGCCTGTTACTGGTGCCAGCTTCTCTGCAACTGAAACAGAAAGGAGAAGTGCTATGGGGACCACCTCCCTAGAACAAATTTAAAATAAAGTTTGCTTTTTTCCTACCTAAAAGCTTCATGATGAGAAAGGCTGGTTAAAGCAGACAAAATGAGGACCACGAGGCTCTCCAGCTACCAGTGACTGGCATGTCTTTTTCCATCCTTACACTGCAAGCAGGCTGAAATACCTATTGGTGACATAACTGCGGACCTTAGCACAATGAAGAAATAACGTTTGAAACACAATTTTATTTTCTCTCCCCTCCTTCGCTTTCCCCATATATGCTCAAGTTTTCATGACTTGCAATTTGGGATACATGTGGCTGTTTAACAGCTGAGATTCGTCTAACAGCTCAGAGAATTTCTGTAACAGGTTTAAAATGTTTTCGCTGTAATGCTGAAGTATGCTACTTGCAATTTTTTCTTCTTTTCACCAAGAGATTATACACATATTTAACTAGGTAGAACTAAGCTCTGACAAATGCGAATGCCAGAATGCTCAGTGAGCCTAGAAATGTTATGTATTTGTAAATAACAATTATTTTAGAAAAGTGGAGGTTCTCATTATATTGGATCAGAGAGATCTTTTCTAATTGAGTCTTTGCAACTCCTTTTTAAGTGCAGCCATGAACTGATAGAGAGACTAACTGTTAAACCAGCCATGGCTGAATTACAGACCTAGGCTAGGAAAGTGCATTGCAATCCAGATGCGAAACGTCAGAGAAAGAATATATCAGGCTTCACTGTGAAACGGTAGGTTTAATACTTAACAGATTCCTGCGTGCCTATTAAGCCGACAACAATTACATGTGACCTGCTGTTTATGAAACACTGATTATGGTATGGAGGAGGATCAATTAATTATGTTAATCATTTAACACAGAAACTCATGAGATAAGATAGCCTTAATTTGGAAATATTTATGATTCTTTCCACAGCGATAAGGACGTCATATTGAAAGAACTTTAGATGGAGCGGTCTTTTGCTCTGTTTTCTGAATAGAAATATAATAAATATATACTCAAATACGTATTTTTCAATGTAAGTTTGCATTGCCCACTCACAACTGATTCTGACATTTGGAGAATCTCTACTAACAAAGCAATGTACAACCCGTACTTAAACGAAAGGTGCATTAAAGAAAATACCAAACAAAAAGCAAGGGAAACTTTCTCCATCTGTATGATTTATTAATCACATTTTCATCTGACTCAGCTAGAGCTAAATGTTTGATTTTATTCAGAATTCTGCATTATCTTGTTTTATGGACCCAAAACCGTGTGCCCAAATTGCTGCACAGTGAGTGACAGGCCATATTAATTTGCTGATGTGCCCATCCTGTGCTTGAAATGGGAATTCAAAAGCCCAGTGCTAGAAGGGCTGTCACAGCGTATCAGAATGCACTGCCCCATCCTGACAGGCACATACACGCACGCATGTGGAAGGAAACTTCTGGGGACTTGGAAGCACTATTTTACATGTTTAACTGATTCATGGAATAAGTAGAGTCTTGGCACGTTCATTTGAATGTATAAAATAAATCTCTTGGTAGAAACTTTTGAGTTCTGGAGTCTGAACTTCTCATAAATTCCCCTAACTATTAGCTCCCTTATTGTTATATAAACAACGTGCAAATTCTAGTTCATTTTGTTGATGCCTCTGTTACTCTGAGACTATTTTCAAACCTGGGCATAAACTAAGGCAAATACTCTTTCCTTCTCTCCAAGGAAGAGATATTTTAGTAGGCATTTTCAGTGTGTTAAAAGGATTTTATGTGTTTTGAATTTCCTATGCCATTTATGCCGAAGCTCTGCAATTTTATAGGAAATTTCTGAAATAATCCACCGCTGAAAATATGTATGCCACTTGACTTTAGAATTATAGCTTTAAAAACCTGGATTAGTTCTAATGCAACATGTGCTCCTATTATCAATTCAAACCCTAAGTGCTGGGTACTACTTTTACACTGATTTGTTAGCAGATAGAGAAAATCTCCGTCATACAAAGAATCTTATCTAGGCAGTTATTTCCCCTTCAGATTTAATCCTACAATGGGACAAGTTTTAGATGGAAATGGCAGGCAAGATTTTATGAGCTATGAAAATGCAGCTCTTGATAGCTATCTCTACAGGGAGTTTCACTTGACACAGTTTCTGGAACAACTCCCAAAGGTTCACGCTTCTTCCCCAGACCCACTTGTCTGACAAAATACTATGCAAAAGCCAGCTTGTCAATACTTCAGAAGCTTTGCTTAGAAAGGGAATAGCTAGCTATACGCCATACTTGACACATAGCACAAAAGCAAAGAGATGAAAGTCAAACCAGCTGCGTGTACCCTTGTATGCCACTTGCAGGTACATCACTTCACTCTAACAGAATTATGATACGTCTTTGACCAAACAGACCCATTTTAGTTCGGTCTTTTCTGCCAACCCTCCCTTATAAGGGATTCCCTTAATAAATCACTCCTCCCAGTGCAGTAAAAGACCGCTAAATATTTACAGTAAGTGACACGCAGCATCTTGGTAAGAAGTTACATGCATAAAGTTTAGGAGACAAGATTTAAGGCTGCTCTGCTTGCTCTGTGGTTTATGGCAATAGCAACGTCTGGTGAAGCCAAGACTAGGTACTTGCTTTCATTTTGTTGCTTTGGTGGCTTTATGTCAGCTTTAGCACACATGCAACTACCACACCTGTTTCACAGTAAAGACTTTTTTTTTAATATTTATTAATAAAGAGCAGTGATGAAGAAACAGAAAAAAAATCAGTATCTTTCTTCACCAGTGTTGCCTGGAAATAAGACAGGAAATGAAAAGCAACAAGTAAGCAAATTCTGACTTTCGTCACCTACATTCTTCTAAAGCATCTGATCCTTCAGGCACTGATTGTACTTTGATCAACACAGAGACGTAGATGTACGAACAACTGAACATTCTGGGATTAAGGCTGGGTAGGTTAATTACAGCACAGCACTTGCTGCGGAACACTTTGCACACTGCATTGGTACATACCGATCATCATCATCTGCATGAGCGTTAGTGCCAGAGGTACTTTGGAGTGTGGGTAATCCCTCCGTAACCCCCTCATCTATTGAGCCTAGGCAAAGAAAAAAGGGCAATTTAATGCAAATAAGTGTTCAAAAAGGGTTGGGGGGGCAGGTAAATACACATAAAGCTTGCTTTCCCACACTGCTCCCTGGGTGGTAAGAATTGTCCTGGGAAAAATCATTTAGAAAACCCAGAAGCAACGTGTTCCAACTCAACTTCTCCGCTGCACAAATTATCTAGTAAATGGACAACTCAGCAAAGGGCAAATATTTGGCACACCTAGAAAATGGAAAGAATCTATGTTAAATACAGCCAGAGTTTTCGAAACACATCCAGTAAAGCAGAAACGTTACCTTCACCTAAAGGGACCATTTCATCAGTTTTCAAGACTTCTTGAGCAATAAAGAGCTCAATCCTGCTACGCTACATCGCTTTTGTGTTCCAGATCTTCCATACATATGTATTTGTTGACAATGCCTTCATTTATTGATAAGACAGGAAGAACCCTCTGAGAAATTAGAAATGCAACGCAAAAGAGACCAAACATCTTTTTG
This sequence comes from Egretta garzetta, assembly GCF_000687185.1. NCBI lineage: Eukaryota > Metazoa > Chordata > Aves > Pelecaniformes > Ardeidae > Egretta > Egretta garzetta. Next base: position 104,083 of record NW_009260294.1, read on the forward strand.
TAAGAGAAATGTATACACAAAACCATTCCAGAGCTTTGTTCAGTGCACCAACAATAAAGCAATTGTAGCTCAAGTGGCTTTTGGAAACAGAATCTAAGGTAAATGCAGCACTAAAGCAAAACTACGACTTCATTCACCTGATACGGCTGTTGCTCAGATGGGCCTCCCTCATCACCACTTGGGAGTTTGGCGTTCAGTCCTTGTTTAGGCATATTAAGCAAGGTTATTTTGGCCAGATGTCACCATAACAGGGAGCGAAGTCAGCAGTACAGTACTAGAACAATTCTAACAGCTGGTACCCACCCCCTGCCAACCATAATCCTTGATGAAAAAAAAAATCCTCTGGTTGGTTACGTGTGACCATTTAGATAAACCATGTGTTGTTCCATCTTTAAGCGAGCAGACTGGATCTCCTCACATTCCTCCTTTTCCTCTGATAATGTCTATGGGTGCAATGGGAGATGACAAAAAGGAATGACTGAACTCTGCCAAATTTCAAAAGGATCAGGGGCTCCCATCCATGACGTTTGTATGATCAGTAGCATGAAAGTCACGTGGAACTGGTGCAGAAGTAATTCCTCCTTTTCCCTCTCTTGAGACTGAATGCTAAGCAACGCTTGAACTCTTCTGAACAGCCAAGCCACCTTTGGGTCTCGACCACCAAATCCATGCGATTGAGAACAGATCAGGGAATGACATTTCTCTCTCTACACCTACATCTTGAGAACAAGCAAACGTAGGGCAGTGCTAGGAGCTGCTCCTGCTGCTATGGTAAAAATAATTCTGCCTTCTAAGAGAATGGGCAGTCTGAATTTGGGAACCCTTCCCTAAAGCTCGCTAGGAAAATCAAGTTATCATTAGGTCTACAATGACAAGTGTCAGACAAAATGGAAAAACAAAGAGAAGGAACAAAGACATGGAGAGAGAAGCAGGAAATGTGCTTATTTTGTCAAAAAGAATGAGAGCGCTGTCTCCAAAAAAGGCTGTCCCTATAAAGGACAGTCTGTTCTACAGAACCTTAATGAAGGGAAAGATTATTGTCTTAACGTGGCCTCACGTTATGGGCCCAGTGATGGGAGGGAAGTTGCATCACCAGCAGTTTCCAAATAACACCAGCAGAATCAAAATTTTGAATTTTGTTACAAGCTGACAAACTATGTTTGGGAAATTCAGCAACTATGCAATCTATAAAGTGACAAAAGTTAATCCCATTTTGATTTATCCTTCTTTTTCATGAAGTACTTAACCAAAAGTCTACTGAAAAATAAGCCCAATTGCTCTTAGGTTTAATTTTATGCCTTCACCTCTCAAATAGGAACAGTGCTAATGAGTTATGAAAATATCTTCTCAGACATAGCTATTGTTGTAACCATAATGACTTATTTATCAAGACCCTGCTTCACGTCTCCGTCCATATTATAAAGTGCTTCCAAGTATAATAAATTGCAAATGAACAAGTCTTGAAATTGCCCAAGGAGTGAATAAGAGCTTTTTGCAATATCAGAAAGAGAGACAGGCATTGAGATAAATACATGCAATTATACAAAGAAAATATGTTCAGGGAAGAGAAAGCTGTACTTGAACATATCTTGCTGCCTCCATTTACTGTTCTCATGTTACTGCATAAGGAAATACATCTTTGGGACGCAAAAAGTGCATGTAAAAATGTGTTTTCTAGCTACGAAGTGTGCCTTATTTATTAGGTACATGTGAACTGTGCTAAAAAGCAAGAGCACTGTTCCCCTTTATAGCAAGATGTGAATCAAAACTATTACGAGTATGGTTAATAATGTTATGCCAAGACCACTAAATATTGATTCAAACACATTCAAGGACAAAGAACAGACTTGTACTTTGAAGGTTTGGGGCTACTGGTTTGTTTTTTTTTCTCTCTGTAGCCATTTTAAGGAAAAACATGCTGTACTAATATCCTCAATAACAGACATTTAAGTTTAAACATTATAATCCCTAAAGCCTAAGATCCTCTGCCCCATACCATAGAAATGGTCAGGTACATGATCCCAGTGGTACAAAACCTATAATAGGAAATAGAAAATGGAAAACTTTCCCCTAAACATCATGTGGCTTCGACACAGATACCTTTTGAAGATGGATGCACAAAGTGCTTGTCAACAGAAATAATTTCAGGAAACTGGCTAAAGCAACAACAGAATTCAGTAAGGTGCCTGGCTATTGGAGTAGGTTTCAAAGTAATTTTTGTTTAACACTAAGGCTGTCTTAGAAAAGCAGATTTTATAGCATTCAGTGGCACCTCTACCTCTACAATTCAGTCCTAGGCTCGCATTCTCATGTCTCAACTCATTCAAGCCACTTTTGACTATGCAATTTGGCTGGTATTTCTAACTCCAAGAGATGTCCTCTCAAGACTTCCGTAGCTCGTATGCTATTCATCTGTAATCTAGAATTCATACCCAGTTTGTTCCTTTAAGCTGCTTGGGTGTGATATTTATAGTTGGTAAAACTCCCTCCATTCGCTCGATACTCTATTTTTGACTTTCTCTAATAATTATTTCTACTTGTTTTATTTTGTCTGTGATGGCACAATTATGTCGATGAAATAATTTGCATCTCTTCTCACATGGCCCTGGCGAGGCCCTTTCCGAAGTTCCTACTATAATGAGTTAAAAACTGAGTCAAACTAAACCTCTTCATGAACAACGACCACTTTTCCTGGAGACTACCCAGCAAACAAATTGTTTAGTTTTTAATCTATGCGCTGTTTTGGCAAAGTACATTTAAAGTTTTATATTTAAACTGATATTAAGTCTGCTTCTCAGAAAAGGTAAACAGCCTTGTCTCCACTAAATAAAACATTTTCGTTTGGAAAAAGCATTACCAATCTAAACTATCAATACATGAGCTACACAAACTGACAAACAAACCCAGCAACATAAAGTCTTGAAGGATGGGACAAATGGAAGATATTTTAATTTCTTTCTAGAGTGTATTACCTGATTTTCATTTTCTTTTAGTGAGTATTACCTGAAGAGCTCAACAATACTGATTATATGTTGCAATCCTGGAATGGTCAGACTGATCTAACACTCACTTTCTTCAGAGAAAGCACAGTGTTATGCTGACCAAACAAAACAAATAATGCAGGCTACTAGGCTACATTTATTTACTTTGTTTAGTTTGTTTATTTATTTAATTAACTGAAGCAGCCTTTCATGTATACATTATTTGAATGAAGCCGTCCAGTACATTTGCCATTCTTACGGCCTTCAAACAAAACAGGCTTTATTAAAAATCTTTCAGTAAACAAACTCTACCGAGCACAGGTCAAGCCACTTAACTGAAAGCAAAATAGCTGACTTGGGCAAAAATTTGGTAATTAAACTAGAAATATTGCAAAACCCCCATTTTCTGACTTACTAAAAGCCATTCAATGCATTCTGTGCAAAGAGGAAAAAAAGGATTCTTACAGTAACCTTTAAGTATTAGCCATTTATAAACAACTGTCTGCTAGAAGAACCCAAAATTGGCCTCAAACTGTCTTTCATGGAAAAAAGGTTTCTCTTGGCAATTGGCAGTATTTGAAGAAGTAACTTGCGAACCAAATCCCACAGAAATGGAAAGGCTCTCAACATTACGACTGTGTGGTTTTGTTTTTGTCTGGGGCATTAAGATGACACTGTTCCACCACTTATTTTGCGAATCTTCTAACAAAGGCTCTCTGTCGTGATTATACAAGATTTCATGTCTGATGCAAAGTACCATTCCACCCCTCTGTGGCTACAGACACAGGTCTTTCAGATTTGGTGTTGCAGCTCAGCTGAGATCGGGCCTTTTGACACTACTGGGAACAGAATTCTTTTCCCCGGTCAAGCAACCAGAGGTAAAAAGGGTTTATCAATCTCTTCTGAATAAGGAAGTCTATCAACAGGCTTACCTTTCTTAGCTGCCTGCTGCAAACTTATTGGAAGAGCTCCAAGTACCATCCCCCCACCAGGGGTTTACGTGTAACATTTCATCAAACTGCAGTTTCGCAAAAGTAAAGCATGAAAAGACATGAAGCAGACTTCCTCCAACAGAATCGCAAGTGCACACATACCTATTTGTACATCTATCTAACCCCAGAAATAGTCATACCTATAGAGGAAGACTGCGGGCTGATCAGGAGATCTTCCTGCACTTGCTCGCTTCCTGGGACTGTCTGTTGATCGCTCAGAGAGCTCTGGGATGCGCTAACAGGCTGCGATACTTCCTCGTGAACCTCCTCATCGCTTAACCTTTCCACTTTGACACGCACGTCTTCTTCAATCACAAGGGGAGAACTGGCTTTTGTGCTCTCACAAGTCACGTAATCTGCAATTCTTCTGTTGGACTCGGAGGGCCCAGGCATTTCCAAAGTCCTAGAGTTCTCCGCCTGCTTCACCTTCTCAGACTGCAGTCTTCGATCAATTCCAAAAGGAAAAGTCCAGGGAAAAGCTAAGGACGAGTCCACAGGCTGATTTCTGGACTCCGGGTAAGAAGTCGAAGGATTCAGCACTTGGGGGGAACTTGTTTGTGTGTTACACTTAAGGGGGCTCTCAGGAGACATAACTATGTAGCTTTTGCGCTTTCTTCGTGACTCTCGGCAAACAGGAATGGTTCTTTCCACTACACTGCACTCAGAAGAAACTGGAGAAAGGCTACCGTCTCGAGAAGTAAAATTGCAGTTTGCGCTGTTCTCCTGTCCTGCATCCAGCACCTTCTCTTGCTGGCTGTTGGGCGTATTCCATAAAATGCTGGACTTCATGAATTCTGAGCACGTGCTAGCAACGCTGAACATCTGCATGTAGCTGGCTGCGGCCAACACATCAATAATGTTTTCTGTATTAATAGATAGTGTTGCTGTGTAAGCGTATTCCAGAAGAGGTATAAAACCAGTCACCGTCACATGGTGCAGGTCTAACACGCTCTTGCTCTCGTCTTCTGCTTGGCCAACGAGTTTGGAACGGAAGAAGTCGCTGCAGGCTGCCAAAACCACCTTGTGCGCCCTGAAGATTTTGTCCTGGACGCGGATGGTGATATCACAAAAATGTCCATCGTTGCGGAGCATGTTCAGCTTTCCCAGCATCTCCTGACTGTGAGCAGGGGAGTTATGAGTGAATGTTTTAACACCCATTTTTTCACCTTTCTGCTAGCGTTCCTTCCACATACGAGAGATTGCAGGTATCCTAAAACAAAGAGGAGAACTGTCATTATCATCTCCGAAAGCAAAAGCAAAGTGGCTTCCTGGTTATAAGACTCTGTACTATCAGCAGGATTCCCCAGGGTCAGGTTTTTCTACTATCTGGACTGTGCAACGGACTAACTCTAGAGAAATGCAACTATCTATTTGCCATTTTCAAAAACGCAGATCAAATTATTTGCAATTTATCACTAATAATCATCTTCCATGTTTCTGTTACTGCCCACTCAAATTCCTAACAGAGTTTAGAGAAAAACCAATGTCTGTAACACTGAAAAGAAAGCATTTTTGAAACGATCATCTGTGTAACAAACGTAGATTTTTATTTTCTGGGCTCAGGAAACTATTGCTCGCAGTTCTTAAACGTGACAAACTTTGCTGAATTTTAAGTGGAAAAGACATTAGCTTGGGTCCACTTACAAGTGTGCAGGAGCAAGCAAACCTCCCAGAGAAGGTATTTAATACCAGAATAGCTTTAGAGAAACTACAGCACGTATTTTCAGAGGACAGAGTTCAAGCCAGTAAACGAAAAATAGCCGCTGCCAATAGCTCTGCTTTCCTGCTGTAGTGCAGGTACTGACTGCCTAGAGCTGCTTTTAATAAATAGTTTTGGACTAGGATGAGAAGTTATTGAAAATTCCTTCAAAAACACAGTGGATTACAAACCTCAAAGTAAAGTTTAAATCAAATACACGCAAATTGATTTTATGTATGTGATAAATAGAGCAGCTTCTTTCTTCTGAAAAATACAAAATAGCCTTCCTGGGGACCAGTTCTCTCCTATATGTGGGAGCAAATGCATGGGGTTTTGTGCAAGGTCCTGAAGGAGCAGAAGGGACTGTATGCAAGTTTATTATTTCTGAATTATTTCACTGTAAAGGAAACATAAGCAACCATGTTTCACCTTCTTAAGGGCCCCCCCAAGCTTCCACAAAAGTCTTCTGTGTTCCACGTGACTCACACAATTAACATGATATAGAAATATCATCCCGGTAAAGTCAGTGGTTAAACATCAGCAACATAATTGGATCTGATTATTTCCTGGAGTCAGCCAGCTTCTTCACATCATCCTTCTCCTTTCCTTTCCATGTATGCAAAAACATACCACGCTTGCAAATTGCTCATGCGGCGCTTCGCAATTACAAAGAGCACTGCAAGTTTGGAACAACTTACCACAAATCTCACCAGCCTTAGCACAGATTTAAATGGCAGCTGTCAGAGCCTACCTTGTTCCACAGACATTTACACTTGGCTGCTTCTTGTTCCTATGATTTCACTTTTGATACTGCAAGCCCTTTCAGACAGAGGAAAAATATCTGTTTGAGAGAACAGGTTAACTAACACTTAACAATATAAAGTCTGAGTGAAACTACAAGGGCCGTTTGGATTTAAAATGAGATTTCACACTACTGCAGAGGAAGAAGCTAAGCAAAACCCTCCCTTCACTGAACGAAAACATATCGACCTCAAGAGGCATCTGAAGATCTAGACTGTTTGTTCTCCAGCATGAATCAAATGAAAAGCGTATTTAATTGATCTCAGACCAAAACACTACAGCAAAACCTTGTAACAGCATATTCTAAATGGCCTTGGGACACCCTTCCTTCTGAATTCCCAGTCACTGCAGCAATTCTTTGGCACATCAGAAGTCCAGAAGTACTTCTGTTCAGCAACTGGCAACAAAAAGAATAATACATTTGCAAGGACTATCAACAGTGTATCTGGTATTTAGAAATGGTACCGATACATAAATGTAACCAAGGAGAAAAACCTAAGTGAGCAATACTCCCGACTCCTATACGCCCAGAAGACTAAGGCATTTTCCTTCTCTGTTCTCCGAATGAGTAATGCTCATCCCTCCCGTCTCTCAGTGCGAGAGCTCTGTTCTGCTCACCTCCTTCAAACCCTGCTCTGAACCATTCCTCGTCCTGCTTCCCCCTTCCTGCCCACCTCACCCCTCTTCTGGCTTCCTTTCCCCTCCCCCTTTCATCTTTTGCTTCCTTGACCTTGATCTGGTTACAGAATTTAGAACAAAATAGCAGAAGTCCGTGATGTGCAATAAATTGATTTAAATTTATTACAGAAGCAGCATGCCTGCCATGAGCATGGGATATTGCCCTGTTAAGTCACTTCTGTGAAATGACCTTCCCCATCGCTGCCCTGGCACCGTCATTCACACAAACTGGCTCCTTACACAGGCTTCAGTGTGGACGAAGGATGTATACATATGCGTGCTATTTTCAGAAAAATCAAAAAGGGGTGGGCTGAGGAGGGGGAACAGTATCATTTCTTTACAGTTAATAGGGTAGTAAAAACGTCAAATATTTTTGGAAGGTAATTTAAACAATATGAAAATATTTTCCGCGTGAAAAGATGAGCATGCTAAAGCTCCGCCAGGTTATAAAATGGTTCAGTTCTCTCTGTTAATCTTTTAGTGGCACGGGGCACTTCGATAGCTGCACTAACTCACAGTGACGGAAGAGTAAAGGGCCACAACGTTACAACTTCACCTCAAGCCTAACATCTTCGGATCATCACCATTTCGAAATGGCATTTTGTCACGTCTTATTACAGAGTATTAGATGGTCCATGACAGCAGTTGTTAGACCATAAGGTATAGGGTGCTACATTCAGGAGTGATTAAAGAACCATAAACTAGAATTAAATATACACGGTACCCTGGGAGTGTTTGAGGTGGGGAGACCAAGGTGCACAAATAAACTACGCGATAAGCGAGTTGGAGCTGGAAAAGTTGTTCATCTTCGAGCCACAAACCATCATCGATTCTCTAAGCAGGGACTGGGGTTGATGTCGAAGAAACGGTGGCTTGCTTTTCCTTCCCAGCTGCTGGCAGCATGGCTTCTCCTCCCCACAACTCCCACCTGCACGCTTATACCCTGGCCCACAATACATTTGAGTATTTCAAAGTTCGAGAGAAACACGGCGGAATTTAAAGACGCTTTCAAAAGTTTTAAAAATGCTCTCAGTGGGACACTTCAGCCCGTATTTAATGGGCTCTATTTAACTCTGCAACAGACACTTACAGTTCCAGAGAAGGGTTTTTCCAGCTTGCGTTGCTGCACGGGAAACGTGGGGATTCACCACCAAAGTGCGGATCTATGGACAAGGTGAGAATTCAAACGCGAGCACTTCAGGACTTCAGAGCAAGGAGAATTTTCTCCACTATTAGCCAAAAGCAGTTGGAAGGCAAGTGCTACCATACCAAAGACTTTGTACAATTCATTTGAAAACGAGTTGGTTTTTTTATTTTTAATCCTAGGAGCACTAACGTAGACCTGACCTTTAAGTAGTTCAAAGTAACTTCACTCATTCTTACTGTTTCAAGGCTACTGAAAAACAAGTTTTAACAACAGTTATCAGTTCATTTACACTGTTTTGGGACAATGATTAAACACAGGTTACGTTTCTCTGCTTGGAAACAGTAGACATGTGAAAGTGTACACCATGCTGTGTAAAGGGAAAAGAAACTGCAGCAGAATTGAAAAACATTGCTTATGCGACCTGCCCCATCCCACATACCCAGAAATTAGCTTCTTACTCACCTCCTGTCTAACCTTATGGCTCAAATAATGGGGTTTGAAACATAGTACCTATAATAATATCCCACTTTTTAATTTTGGAAGAGTCAGTGAACTCACAGGGCTGTTCACGTTCGGTTTCTCACTTAGCTACATCTTTTTACAATAGAAGTGAACAATTTTTTAGCACCACAAAACTACCACGCCACCTTTAACCTCTGCATCCTGACCCATGACAACTTACCAAATATCATGAAAACACTTTTCTGATTGCTAAAACCCACAGGCTTCAGATATATAAAAGCTGCATTGGCTTTAGTGCCCAAAAAGCTTACGAAATTCCCACCCTCACACTCATCTCGGGTACGCTCATTCAGCTGCGAGACCATGGTGTAAATCAGATCGCTAGGGGGTTTTTTTGGGGGGGGGAAGGGATTTATTTTTAACCCAGACCACTCCTTGGGCACTGGTTACAGCACCATCCCATAAATAGACAAGCCTTCTATAGGGATAAACGTGTGACCTGGACCACCTTATCTCCACCACCTTCTCCCTGTGCTACGTACGTACCAGCACCCCTCGCTCCCTCAAACTAACTGGTTTGTATAATTAAGTTTATAATTGAATTAGAACAACTGCTCCTAGCGCGTCCTTAACTTCAAGTTTGCTATTTCTATTTCAGACTTGAAGCACTTGTGTATCTAAACACGCATCTGTTTCCCCCAACACCAGCTGGCCTAATAAAAGGTACTATCTCCCACTACAAATCTTGCTGTGCTTCACTTGACAAGACTGCTGGCTGGAGCTGCCGAACTGTTCGCGTCTCAAACTCATCCACAGCACTTTCTATACTTTGCTCAAAACTGTATTTTAAGTCAGGTCAAGTAAACCTAGTTTGAACTCAGCCCACCACTGCTGAGCCTGGCGGTATTTATGAAAAAGAGAAGGCAAACACAAGGTTCCTGTGCTCAAAATTACGTCAATGTGCAGTATTCACTTTGGTGTACTGGAATCTGTGGAATGCAAACCTGTAACCTTTAGCTACCGTGGGTGACTGGACCAGGGAAATGAACCATCTAGATAAGTATGCAGTGTTTCAGAACTTCAATTTCCTCTAGGACAGCATACTTCAAATTGTAAGTGCACAAAGGAGCTAGTGTTAAGTCAGCTACTTCATAAACACCGTTATGTTAAAACCTGAAATAGATGCTGAGGAGCAGTCTATAAACAGAGGCTGAGGTGATGCTATACCCTGCAAAAACAGGAGAGCATTCAGTACTGGGGCTAACCTGCTCCCCGGTCTCTCAGTTTGGGAACCAGACCTTTACTCTCTAAACCACTCCAGCCGAAAAACCCCGAGACACTGAAATGGCTCCTGCATCCCTTTCCTCCCAGCTTCACAGAAGAGGCCAGTTTTCAGGCATTTTCTGTTTTAAGGAGTTGGGGGAGAGATTTTGTCCTTGGACAGGCCTCCAGGAAGACCTCAGCCTATCCAGGAAAGAACCGCTAACAGTGAGATAAGTAACTCTGGAGAACTCCACTTAGGAGCTTTAATGATAGAGCAATTTCAGGTAGTGAGCGGAAGACTTGAAATGCTACAATCCATCTATTTACTGTTAGCAGGAATACTGCCTTTCACAGCTGAAGGCATATAAAAGAGTGAGTTCTGCTTTTCCTACACACTTCAGAAGTACTGCATTTGATAAGATAAGGCCATTTGTTTTGTAAAAAACAGGTTTTTGACACACTACTTTTGACAAGTTCACATGCCAGAGCTTTTGAGGCCACTGACTCCATCTGCCATTAACGTC
>NW_009260294.1:114676-127212 GCF_000687185.1 Egretta garzetta
AAAAAAAATTTATTATCTTCTTTGTCCCCCCGCAAAAGCCTGTGTTCACCGCTTTTTTTTTTTTTTTTGCTAAGAGCACTTTCCAAGGATGCTACAGTGGCAAATTGCTCCTGAAGCAGCCACCTCATCCTCTGAAGAACTCCTAGCAAAGAGACTTTCCAAAAGATGATTTTCCTAAATTTCGGTTACAGACCACCAGAAGCTGGTGCAGAAGGGTGGCAGGCAGTTTTTCAGAACTAAAGTTAAGAAGCTTCACCAAGGCAGACTAAAACACTACTAGGAAGCAGCTATGGTTTCAAATCATTCTAGTTGATCCATGTATGTGTAAGTAGCCTGCATAATCTTCAGGTGAGAGACCAACTCTGTGCACCCCGGCCTCTGTTTAACACTTGTGGAAACCGCCAGCCTTAAATGAATTTGTAAGGATCTAGCGAAGCTCCTTGCGAGCGCTGTAAGAGCTGAGGTGTACAAAGTCGAAGCACTAAGGCTTCACAAAAAACTGATGAAAAGATTGCACATCTGGAAATCCTGAGCTGTTCCAAGGTCTGTGATAACTTTACTTGCTTGGTACCAACCAAGGTAAACCTCTGCAGCACAGGAGACACAGAGGCGGGTGCAAAAGCACATATTATTCCTTTATTCTAAGTTCTCCGACAGACAAGGAGTAGTATTTATCTGCAAAGGACAAGAAAAAAAAAGCATCCAACAGCTCCTCTTCCAAAATAATTACTCAGGAACAAGGCCGGCCCAGAGTATGCATGAAATACATGTTTCATATTCCTAACAGATTTCTTAAGTTTCCCCAAAATTAAACCCTATAACAATAGAAAGGAAAAGCTTTAACTGCAATACACCACGAGAAGAAAGATGTGTGAGGGCACGGCAAAGTCCTAGATCACAGTTACAGCACTGACTCACATTATCATTGTATTGAAAACATTAATCTTTAATGTCGATAGGAGAACAACGACTCAGATGATGGAAAAGTGGATTTGCATGATGCAGATCTAGTAGGTGCATTTTAATTTGCAGAGCTGGTGAAAGCATTGAGACAAGTAGTGGGGTGCCAAAACCAGCAATTTATTCTACAAAATGGTTTTATTGTAAATTGAGATGGTAGGTCAGCTGCAACAGAATAGTTCTGAAAGGATAAAATTAGAAAACATTTACATGTACATTTTAAGGGAAAGTTCAGGCTGTCGTTTTTGCCGGAACGACAGATTTCTTTGCCCTCACAGCAGAATACAGACTATCTTAGACTGGTTTGCATGACTGGAGCTTCAGCTGAGTGTTCAATTTAGAGGGAGCTGATACCCCTCCTCTTCAAGATGCCGTGGCTCCCAGGCACCTATCTCCCCTGCAATTTATTTTTCAAAACCCCAGTACTGTTTTTGGCAACTGTGCCTTAATCACTGCTTTTTTTTTTCCCCCCCAAGAAGTTAATCTAATTAACTTCTTGAAGTATATTCCCATACAAGAGAGAGCAAAAGATTCACCTATTCTGGCTTTCAGTTTTAACTATTACTAGCATGAAGGTGTAAGCTTTGGTCGGAAACCAACGCTGCTGCTAAATGCACCAAACTGGAGCTCTCCACATGCTGGAACATGCGGTTTGCTTGGTGGTGAGGAAACTGATATGCACCAGGTATGAGGCTAATGAAAGAGCTCCCATTTCTGTGCAAATTCCTAAAAATAGTTACGAAAATTCTCAGCGCTCTCCTCAGCTTTCAGAATGATGAGCTAAAAGTGGGTTCCAAAGTTTTGACTGAACAGAGCGTGCTCCTGGCCAGCACTCTTTCACAGCTCCAGTAGCCTGTCCCTCAATTGCCACTGCCCTCCTGGCACGCAGGGCGAGAAACATGTCCACTTAGCGCGGCTGTCTTGACTCAGAGCTGATCTGAACAGAACTGAAGGGGCCTGCGAGAGAAGCCAAAATATCTTGTTAGAGACCCTGGTAACGACGTATTACCAAATCCCTGCTGTGAGGCAGGACGGGGAAAGGCACTGTTTTTCCAATCCACTTCTGCACATTCTTGTTACCCGATTTCAACTTTGCTCAACAAAAGACAGGCAGTACCTTAGCGTGTTCTTCTATTTCTTCCTTGGTTTGGCAAATATTTTTTTACACCACGGATATTAAACACAAACAGCACAATACCTGCTGTTAAAGCAATAAAGACCAAGAATACATCAGAAATTCTTGCTTAGTTCCAAACGCCTCAGTTGTACTGGTTCTAAAATATAAAGCTCCAAGTAAAAAGTGTACATATTCCAGAATGAGGAGACCAAAGTCTTCCTCATGCTACAAGACTACCTCAGCACGTAAAACCAGGAGGTTTGCTGGACACATGAAAAAAACAACACCTACTGTAATGAAAAAGAGGGAATGTGCCTACTACTTTTCTTTTAGAATATTAAAACCAATGTAAAACATATAATGGAGCTGCTGTTCTTGTACCATGAGGTCATTACGAAGAAAGAGCTGTAAACCATCACTAGCTTTCAGGAGTTGCTGTTTCTACATATAATGTGAAGCACAATGTGTCCTAGGGACTTTTGGTTTGTTTTCCTGGTTAGTCATTTGCATGGAAATGAAGAAGTTGGATGTGAAAAATTCAGCAGTCATGATCTGACAGCGTGGCAGGAGATATTAGATAAAGAGAGCCTTCGTGCAGGCTGATAGGAACAAGTATCACAGCCTGAAGAGGAGCCTACGTTAGAGCCCAGCACAGCGCAGACAGGATGGAAATGTGTGCACCCAAACGAAGCTGGATCCGTTGCTAACAGTGCCTCTGCAAACCATCGAAAACTTCCCAGTGATGGAACAGAACAAGAGACAGAACTTACGAATTTGGGCCGACATCTTCCAGCGTCTCCTTTGCAGGCTGTATCTGTTTGAAAGCCCCAAGCATGTCCTGGAACTGAGAAAGGAGCTCTTCCAACCCCTGCATCTGGCAGAATTTAGAAGTCATCTGCCCGACTGTAACAGATTACAGATGCCAAGGCCACATTCATTAACTTCACCAGCAGCCGCATACTTGCAGCAGAGTCTCGTGCAGCTCTGGCTTGTCATTTCCTCAGCAAAGTGACAATTCTAGGTTAATTCTTGGCCCTTATCTCGTATGTATGGCCTACAGGAAGCAGCCTGCAAGAGTTTCTTCTGACCGATCTCAAATTGGCAAGAGAATTTAATCCTAGTGTAAACCTTTCTTTTTAATTTCTATTGCAGGAACTGCACACCGCTTATGTCTCAGGCAAATGAGAGACAAATGAGACTTCTGGTCTCTACAGCTGACAAACTCACAGCTGTCATGAGGCAGCACTACAGCAGATAACCGATTCACAGATGAATCGGAAAATTATTCACTGTGGAAGCGTCACAGAGTTAGGATTCAAGGCACACATAGCAAAATTTAACCTGCTAACTGGTCCCACTGGCTTCTGGGCAGGGAAAATTAGTCTGCACAGCACTGTAAGTGGCCATGGCCAACAGCAGACCCTTCTGGACTGATGGGAAAAGCTGAGAGCTGACAACAGCTTGTAACCAAAACAGCTTGGGAACCACTGACAGACAATCGAGAGCTCTGTATGTAGGCACTGAGTGTGCTGGATTAATATAGCATGAAGATTAAAGCATAGCTACAACTCCTAGCCTAGATAAAACTTGAAGATTAAAGATCACGTTGTAGGTGTGTAAAACATGTTACCACTCCTTTCGTTAGAAGCCAATCTAAAAATGTTTCCATTAGACACTGCTGTGATTACAAACATACAAAGTGATATTTTAATTCTCAAGGAAAAGGTGCTAGTGTACCAGGAGATGAGGCAGGACGGTTCAAAGACTGTCTCCCATTTTGTGTTATGCACCTGCCAGAAAGTTTGGCAACATTAACCCTGTGTTAATCTCATTTCTCAAATATTTAGGTGTAGAAGCTCTGATTATTTAAAAATACAGAGATGTTTTCATCTCTCAAAGATACATGATTATAGGTGTTTGTATACAACTACAGAAATCTGGCTAAATGAAAACAACCTGAAAAGAACCACCAAGAGTAAGAAAACAAACAGAAAGTGGGACACCACCTGTGTTTACTGAAGCTAAAGTATGTCAAACTGCCCTGATAATGTATTTTTCAGAAAAAGAGGAAATGCCACATATGATGAGAACTTCATTAAAATGTTTGAATAACAGGACATATGAAGCTACTAGTGAAAACAAGGTGATGAATAGACAAACTGCAGCTAAGGAGCCAGCTGAAAAGCAGCAACTCATGTACTTGAAATAACAGGTTAAAGAATTTACCTGCAAAGTGCCGTAAGGACTTGTTTTAGCAATGATCTCTGAGTGTTTCCGTGAAGACACTGGCTCAAGAAATGCTGATGAAAAGGTTAAGATGGATCATCAGCACAACACCTAAAACCAAATGACTGAGAATTGAAGCCTGAGGAACAGAATGGAATTCGCAGGAAATCCAACAGTATGAAATTAAAACCTCAGCATTATATACTAGGGAGCTAGTAATGGACTTGACCTATAAGCTGGAAGCTAATTAGTTAAAAGTGACTTTGGAGAAAGATCTCCACCCTGTTGTCTTAAATTGAACAGCTAACTGAAAGGCCCACAGAACAACCAGACTATTTTAAAACCTTGCTTTTTGTCAGGTATTTGTCAATGTCTGTTTTAACCTCCTGCAAGATTCTGCAGAGGTTTTTTGGTGTTTTTTCTTCTCTGTACAGCTCCCCCTTAATGTGTCTGTAAAGTAAACTACACTTAGATCTTTTCAGAGCATCTGACTTAACCAGACGACGTTTCAGCTAGAAACATGTACCAGCTAGAACTGATAGGGCATACATTAAGTACACTGATCAGCAAGACGGTTCGTAATCTCAGGATCTAATTAAAAGAGGAGATTACAATAATCAGGGCGGTATGTAAATCGTCGATCTGATGCCACTGACTGGTTTTGTGCAACAGCTAGAAGACGTTTCTTGAAGCCATTTACAGATACGTAAAGAAGAGAGATGTCATTTTCTTAAAAGACTCTGAACCTTTCTACACAACTGAAGTTTGCTGGCTCCAACAAATACCATGTTTGATGAACCAGTCAAACTTTTAAATTTTATCTGGGAAGAATTTAGAACAGTAACTTTGCACCATTCTGGTGCCGAACAGGCAAAGAGCTTCAGGAACACAATCAGGTACAATATTCTGTCTGCTCTTTATTCCTAACGACATGCAAGAATCTCCACACATTTTCATAGGCTGTATTTCTCCCCCCTACACATACACCTCAAAGCTTGTTTTCCCTAGCCCTGACAGAGTTTTTCAAGTTTTGGTGTGATCATTTGAAGTCAGCTCTTTCAGAGGACAGAACGTTACCATTCATTACTTCAAAGGACCCAGATTTAACTTGTTGCTTTTTTGAAGCTGCAGCGCAAAGTATAAACTTTATGTGCCCTAATATAGCTTTCACTCGGTTGAATAAGCAAACCAGATAAATGCCACTTTCCCCAGCCTCCAGCACTTTGAACTTTTCATTGCAGGAATCTCACATTAGTGTTCCATATCACACGTAAAAGCAGATTTTCTGATGGTACTTAAAACAGAGGCTCATTCAACAACACGAGAAGTAACTGCTAAAAGGTCTTGTTATATACCGAATTACATTCACTCTCATAATAAAAATTAATGTGCGACCTTCACTAGACAGAATGTATTGAGATATTTCACAACAGATTCACTGCCCTGCAATTTCTGTTTTTCACCAGTTCTCTGAAAAAGCACATGGTCAAACTATTAGACTGCCAGTTTAACAGCTGTTTGCCCTAAAAGCGCATGCTAGAGGCATTTGTGCCATCAACATATGAGCAAATCTCTGTTTGGGCTTTACTTACTAGAATAAAAGCAACAAGTGAATTCCTAGTCCTCTTCGTATCCCCACCTGGGCAAGCCCCATGGAGTGTAATCAGATTATACTGTGTGGACTGATGTGTTACACCCCCGAGGCACATATTCAAATTTAACCGCTTTTTCCGTGACAGTGTTCGTGCATAATTTTTAGGGGATCTTAACACCTTCTTTACACTTTTGCTCCATGCAAATTCAAGTTAAACTCATCCCAAATTTCTCAGTGCAGAAAAGCCATTACATGACCATTCTGCATAATAAAAAGCGAGCCTTCAGTTTTATAGTCTTTGGCCTTTAACAGCAGTACAAATGAATGACACAAAACAAACAAAAAATTGAACATTAAAAATCTTCCAAGTACTGCAAATTGCCAAAAAATATCCATAAAGTACTTTTATTTGTCATGTGGCAGCAACCTTCTAGTTTAAACTAATTCCAAACAGCTGTTTTTTCTTGTTTTACCATGGCTACCCATAGCATTTCAGTCTTCACTTTCAGAAGCACATGAAACTTTTAAAAAATATACATCAAAAAGTCTACTCAAGCCAACTTCGCGGATTAGTAACAAAAGCAAAAGTCTCCATGCCCCTTTTGGTGGCACCACATGAAAGAAGTATCAAGAAAAACGGCATGGGTTTTGTATCCGTATACCAAAATGTTCTAGTACGGTACAAGATTTTTTTGGTTGCACTATTGCATTAGATCCATGAAAGAGTCAAAAAGATTAAAAAAAAAAAAAAGATAAAAACCCCTATCTGTGTTTCCTCACACGCATGCACACCTATGTACAGAACAGTGCCAAAGACTACATGTCTCTGAAGAGAGGAAAGGGCACGTCTCCTGTTTTCAGACAGAAGAGGGTCTATTTAAGAGATCATTTTAACTGACAGCACAGTGAAAACCACGCTTGGAAAAGAAATTATTTCTTCATTTCCTCCAAGACCAAACCAGGGCCTAACTGGGTGCGTAACGCCCCAGGAGCTGCCAATAGCAACAAAACCAAAGAATGCCTCCTCTCCACTATCACCCCCGAGCTGTGTCTCCTACCTTATTGTGTGCGAGGCTTTAATTTTTGTCACTTGGAAATGACAAACCTGTCTCCTCATTTTAGAGAAACAAACGACTGTAACTGCATATCACCATCATTAGGTTTGTGACAGCCGAATTTGGCTAAGTGCTAGTTTTTACTAGTTCAGCACAAAGCTTACCTGTCAACAGATTTGTTGTTTGAAGTATTCAAAAAATGACAGCTTTCCTTCTCTCGCTTTTATTCCGGATTAGCAAGGAAGCGTTACACCTTAACGAAATCCACATTAACTACAATAAATTAATTTTTCTGAAGTCCAGTGCAAATCTTAAGTGTCCCTGAAGCACGCTAGCCCCATTAACGCCCGAAGTACTGGAAGCCTGCACTGACAAGCAACACCACGGAAAAACCTGCGTCAAGAGCAAAGGGGAGAGATCAAGGCAAAGTCACACACTGTGTACAATCTGAAGAGGCGAAAAGGCATCGCTAATCCAGACAGCATGGACGGCGGCCAGCTAGTCAAGGTGTCACAGACACATAAACAAGCAGCCACCTTTCCAACGGAAGCAGCTATAAAGAATCCTGAACAAGTTGAAGCAAGGCAGGAATGTGGTTGTGTCATCACCCTTTTAGCACTATGCGTACCCTTTATTTTCCTAATGACTCATTTATGCAGATAAACTTAAATGCCTAAAAGGAGTTCTTCTTGGCCCCGAAAACTAAAAATCCTTGTGTTTATCCACAAATCATGTTATCAGGTGAGCAGCATTTCTACAGGCTTTCTAACTTTCTTCCCTTGTATGGCCAAACCTGGACTGGCAGAACCATAGCCAGGGATCAGGCTGGGGATATGGAGAGTTTGGGGGGAGAGGGGAGGGGCAGGGGGTTAAGCCTTTAGCATCTTTACTAACATTTCACAGAACTTCTCAAGTAGCGCTTTCTTAACAGGGGTATTTATACACTTAAAAAAACCCCAAGATGCTGAAAGAAAACTGGAGAAGCTGTCAGACCTGCAGAGCTCCAACACTACATAAATATCTGCTCCTAACATGGGAGCCCCTAGCCCCCCCTTAACCTCCCCATTATGCCCAAATCCACTAGTGAATTCTAAGGATCTTGGGTCTCCATAGGACATGGCATCTTCACATGTCCAAAATCTTCCAAAAGTCTTAACTCTGGCAAACATCCACCATAACGGCAGTTTTTCCATAAAGCACTCTTAGTAATACCCAAATACAAAATACCACATCAACTACCATCTGTAGCTAGATTTATAAACCATGATCTCCTTCAGTATCTGTAAATGTATTGCCACTAAAATAGCTCTCACTACAGTTACTATGTTCATTTGTACTTTTGAATATAAAATATTACACACTGTAAATGTTTATAATGTTATCACAGATGAGCTACAAAGTGTCCCTTTATTAGAAAGTGTCTCTTAATGCTCTGAAAAAATTGCCTTTATTGAGTCTTCCTGGGTAAAGCAAGCAAGCAAACGTTGTGGTCAAATCACTCAAAACAACACAGCAGAGCTCAAAGAAAAAAAAAAGATGTAGAACAGCCTCCGCGGACAGATGTACTAAATAGACTGGGACAATACAGCTTGGAAAAGAAAAAACAAACCCCAAAGTGAGAAAACTGAGAACACAAGGGATCTATAAAATTGCAAATGAGGTGCTGACTGGAAAAAGATTCTTAATTCTTACTTATACTACAAAAACTAGGAGGCACGCAATGCTATTACCATTCATCGGGCTTAAAACACAACCAATCCACCCCAAACCCCAGGAAATATTTTTGCACAAATTGTGGGATTCATCGCACGGTATATGGTAGAAGCTACAGGTACGAAGCGTTCAAAAGGCCCAGGCAAATCCGCAGACGGCAAGTCCAGCAGGCACTATTAAGCACGACTGGCAGCGTGTCCCCTCTAGCTCGGGCCACCTCGGAACCCTTCTTTTTTTTTTTTTTTGCAGTCCTTTTTTTCCCATCATTCACGTACTCTGATAAACCTGTTCATGTGAAATAATTACTTCCCCAGCTCTAAATTGGAATATATTAAAAACACACTGCCTACAAATAATGCACAGTTTAAGTCACTTCCTTAACTTGATTAAATGGAATGCAAGAATTAAATTAAATGCCAAGCATTTACAATTCCTCTCTTCCAATCCGTACACGCGAATGCCATTTTATCAGGTTTGCAGTTTGTTCCCTGCCACCACCATTTCATTTAGGCGCCTTGTACAAAGCAGTACTAGACATTTGTTTTCATCCAGTGAAACCATTAGAAGAATCAATTTGATCTCCAAGGGAAGTTAAGAGTAATGGACTCCTATGTTTACTTAGCAATAAGTACAAAACTATTTAATTAGATCTATATCCTAGAAACTGCATCTTTCGAGGCAACAGCAGCAGCCACAGAGAGTGAGGCATTTCAACTTCTTACATAAATCAATGTTTTCCGTATTTTTTCTCCTGCTTATAACTGCTGAAATGCTAACCACCTACTTCCCCATCGAAACGTTATTACAGGTAGAGGCACATCTCCCACCCCATTTTGTTCCTCCGATCTTACACAACACTTTTCCAAAGAAACAAGCAATTAAGTCGCTGCCCCTTTTCAGCCACACGCGATTCCAAGATTGATGTCATATTTCAAGCGACAGACTGTGAACGCGCTCTGCAAGCATGGCATTTAATTTAGAAGTCAGCACTTGACACATTGAAGTATTTGGAATTCCTGAAGTCTGGCTGTCTGCACAATTGCATAATTTGAGCAGGGATAACCTACTTATAACCGGGCGAGATAGAAGAATGTCAACAGACAATCCCTTTTACGTCAAGGGACATCTCCTTCCTTGTCACGTGCCAGAAAGAACATTGCTGCTTTGTCACAGTTTGACTTTCTTCTCGTTTAACCGAGTGGATTACAATGCCTAAAAGGAGCGAAGTTACACATATCACCAGGTCTTCTCACACAAATATACTCAAACATTCTCACAGACCACTGAAAAAGAAGTTTACCAGATGTAACAGGCCATGCCAGTGAAATACCAGACGCGAAGCAACCAATACAAGCATGAAGTACCCAAGGCCTTCTCCTTCCCAGTGACAAGTCAGGCCAGCACCGTTCACCTCATAGCACAGGCATCACACATCCATTCACAAGAAGGACGTAAAAATAAGAAGCAAGTCATGGGATACAACCAAAAATACCGTTCAGACGCCTATTTGACTTCATGGCAGGGCAGGGGGGGAAGCTGTATTTGCTTTTGATCCTCTTAGCAAACAGCTGACCAGACCCTCCTAAGAGCACACATTTGCTACAGACACCACAGAACGAAACCACCCCTTTTAAAAGTTGCCAGAGTTTATGATTAACCTCCTGTTGCAACAAACATGGCAAGGATTCAGTTTCACTTGCTGACTACTGCTCTTACGTATTACAGAAGAAATACATAAGGACACTCCCCCGCTTCCAAACCTCACAGTCACAAGAGGAGGAATTCTCTCCCCTGTAAACAAAACCAGCGCGAAACCGTCTGTGTGGGAACGCAAGAGCAATCCTCTCTCCTGACAAGTCGGCGTCCGTGCAACATCCACCTGGGGAGACTAAAGTAGGGCTGGAAATTCCCTTCCCCTGAAAGGGACCGCTTGGAGTGTTCACACCAATTAAAGTTTCGGATTAAAAACAGCTGTTTAAATAGAAGTAGTCTCTAGGGAGAGACACTTACAGCATTGTAACTGGTTTCTGGTATAAAGTTTTACATCAATGGAGGCATTTATACTGGTAGAGCTGTGCCTAAGCTAGCAGGTTAACACTCCTTCAGCTCTATCTCCTTTAACAGATGCACTTAAACCCAGGCAAGGTCTCCAGGCACATCACACCTCGGATCTGCATTACATGTGGAGGTCAAGCTGCAGTAAGGGACCTCGACAGCAGAAGAAAAGCACAGCACATTCAAAATATCCTAAAAGACCCCTGGACACTGGCCGGTGACCTGCCCGCACTAAAGCCATTCCCACTCAGTGTCACCTCACAGGGTCCGCAGAGCAGTGCCGCAGGCCCGCCCTGCACATGATAAACAACTCGTCACCCAGCTTACAAAACCATGCAGCTAGAACCCAGCGATCAACTCAGGAGGTGGACTTGGGTGACCTCCATCTAAGTAATAGCTAAGCATAGTAGGCACACCAAGGAGAAACAAAACAAAAATTAAAAAAGGGGGAAAGGAAAAGCCTTGTGTCAGGCAGAAGCACAGAGAGAAAGCGGGGGCAAACACCTAAGTGGGAAACCTGAGAAATTCCCCACGTGGGTATGGCAAACCAGGGACCTCACGTGAGGAAAATTATGAAAGCAGGAGGTTTCTAGAAACATGCAGAATAGATCCTGGGCTGGACAAATTATGTATATGACCAGAAAAGAGCAATTGGATGTATTTTAGACCCGTGGTTTCCAACTTGGGATCTGCAGATACCCAGGAGTACACAGACTGCTGCTTTTCACTGGCAGGCTGCTTGGAAAAGAAAAACCAAAAGTCGAAGCAAAAACCAAGGTAGGCTTAGCCTGCCTGTATCGCACTGCAGTATCAGCAGGGCACATGAAGAAAAAGGGTTGAAAGTCTCAGTCATGGAAGATGTAACAGGCAGCCAAGAAGAGATAAGAAATGGGTAAGAACGGGTGACCTCTCTGGCAGGCATCGCAAGGAAGTGCTACGGTCTGGGGGCAGGCAGCAAAACAGCTGCCGCTGGGTGTCTGCAGGAACATGCAAGACATGGAAGGACAAAGAGTGGAAACCTTCTCCCTGGAAGCAGGTAGGAGAAATGCCTGCCCGCCTCCCCAGGGCTCCTGGCGAAAGGCTGCTCGCGCCTTTCCTGATGCGCATGAACAGGCGCAACGCGGGATGCACCGGCTTTTGGTAGGCAGTCAGCGGGATAACCCTGGGGGGGGGTGTATTTATGGAGGAGACAGACCCTCCCTCTTCAGCGGGCAGAACAAGCTCCACAGCACAAACAGGAGACAGGCTGGAAGAGGCGTCCCTTAGGCTTTAGTGGAAGATATTCGTGTGTCTGTTTGAGTGGGGAAAAAAAAAAAAAAACAAACAAACCAACTTAGCAGCTTTTTGTAGACAGGAAGAAGCCTCCTGGGGTGCATGCATTTTAACAGGCTGCAGTGGTCAAGCACGGAGGCATTCTGCACAACTGCGTGTAGAAAGAAGTACAGCAGATTTTTGCAAGGCAGCGGTACCCTTGCCCTCTCTGTATGAAAGGAGGCAACAAGCTCTTGGCAAGCAAGAAGCAGGCTCTACCCGCCGCCCCCCGCCCAGCATCTGCCAATGTTTATGTTTGTATATAGGAAAATAACCCTGAGTACATGGAAGGAGAGCTGAGAAACACGCAATGGATCTTGGCAGATGAGCACTGCGATATCCTCATCGCGCGTGGACACGGGTGCAATCCCCCACCCACACAGAAAATACACGTTTGCGTGTGGGCTCCAACGGGCAACGCGGCTCCCTCGGGATGCGCGTAACCACCGCGCCCGGCGGGCGGCACGACCCCGCCCCGGGAACCCTCTGCGGAGGCGCCGGGGGG
>NW_009260294.1:128589-137136 GCF_000687185.1 Egretta garzetta
ACCGTGCACCCCAACCCCTCGGTGCTCCAGTGCAACCACCCCCAGGACCGTGCACCCCAACCCCTCGGTGCTCCAGTGCAACCACCCCCAGGACCGTGCACCCCAACCCCTCGGTGCTCCAGTGCATGCACCCCCGGGGCCAGCAGTGTGCACCCCAACCCCTCGGTGCTCCAGTGCAACCACCCCCCAGAACTGTGTGCCCCAACCCCTCCGTGTGTGCACCTCTGGGGCCCAGCACAGTGCTGGGCGTGCATCCCCACCTTCCCCTCCCCCCAAAACATGGGGTGCTCCAGTGCATGCACCCCCCTCAGGGCCCAGGATGGTGCAAACCACCCTCCAGTTTGCACCCATCCCGATCACGGTTAGAGGTAACGCATCTCTTAATTAATCCACCCCTATACTTTGGTCCAAATCTGCGCTAACTCGGGGTAAAGCACAGCTCAGTTTAACGTGATCAGTGCTGCCGTGGCTTGTTTTACAGCAAGCTTTTTTTTGTTGTTCTTGGGGTTGGTTTTTTTTTTTGCGATGAGTGCTTGGTAAATCAAAGCAGGAAACAGATTGAAAGGCTGTGATCCAAAAAATGTTAATCAGCAGTAAAAAATTTAAAATTGGCCCCTGGAAAACACCGCGCTGCTCCGTCGGAAAAATAAAAAACCCCAACCCAAGCCCGAGGCCGCGCTCCCCATGCTGTAGTAAAAACCCCAGGACCATTTTAGATGATCACTTGCAAAACTGGGGGGGAGAACCAGAGCCCCAGCAATCCCCAGGGCTGGACTGTCCCCTGCTTCATTCTCCTTTCGCTTCCTCTTATATTGGCTTTACATTCGTGGGGAGCTGTTACTGCAACCCTGATGTGTGGCTGCCTCCTGTTGCAACCTACTCCTGTGCAAAGCAGGAGCAAAATAGCCCCCATTTCAGCAGGTTGCATGTGTGCGCGGGTTGCTCCCGCTTTAAATAAGCCATAATTTACCAGGCAAGGAAGAACCTGCTCCTGCCTATCCATGGTAACTCCCGAATCACGGAGGATTAATAAAAAAAAACTCGGGCTGCCATCCCTCGCCTTCAAAATGCTGCTCCGAAAAGCGTCGAGCTGGGGGGGTGTTGGATGGTGAAATTGTTGTAGACCAAGCGATTGTAGTCGACCGACAGCCGGTGCTGTTTCCTGAAGACGCTGTGCCTTTTCTCACAGCAGGTTGTGGAATTGCGTCGAAATGCTGATTTGTAACAATTTCACGAATAAAGCTTCAGGTTGGTGCAGCCGAGGCACTTGGTCGTTAACTGCGGATCGTTACACGGGCTCGTATCTTGCTGGAGATTTGCTCCGAGCAGGTCACGGGCTTTGCACGGGAGGGAAAGGGCGTCCAAACAACCCGAATTCATGCCTGGAAGACTGTAAAATTCAGCGTGGTCTATGTCCTCGCACCGTGCTTCAGCAAAATAACAAAACCCTCTAAGTAAAGCGCTTAAAGCAACAGCCTTCAAACCTGGGAAATGAGCCATAAAACTGCCCAGCAAACACCCCCTTGACTTCTTTTTTTTATTATTTTTAAGAATTCATGCGTTACACATAAACACCCCGAGAATAAAGCACGGCCCCAGCGTCAGGCGAGCGCTACGGCTGCAGGTACCCAGCTGGGATGCCCAGGCTTTCCCCTCGGAGCAGGGCTGAGCATGGGATGCTCGGCTGGTGCAAATGGGCATACGGGAGATTGGATTTGCCTCCGAATCGATGGCATTTCCCCGATGGGAAAGCAAGCTCCCCTGCTGGCAGCAGTGTTTGCAAGGCAGGGAGCTGGCCCGCACGCATGCATTGACTTCCCCCCCCTCCCCCTCAAAATTGCCCTGGCTTCAGCGATTCGAACCCACCCCTGCTAAAAAAATGAAATAAAAAAGCCCTTTATTGAATTTCTTCCTCTCTCCCCCTTTTCTTCACCACCTCCCGCAATGGCACACCCACCTCCCTGCCACCATCTCCACGTGCCTCGTTAGGTTTCCAATTAACAGCGGGGGGTTCGGGTGCGGGAAGCTCTGCACATCATCACCGCGGAGGAGCACATCAGCCTCCCCAGCCTGACTCCAACACGAATTTCTTCCCACTCCAGCAGAAAAGGCTGTTTTATTAATAACAGTTTATTAGCCGTCGATACCTGAAGAGGTTCTCCAGCGATTCCCAGAGCCACATCGTTTGCTGGAGTAAATCCGGGAGGGAGCTGTATTGATTTACACCCACACGGGTTTCCTAAGCTACTGGGCGTCCTTTATTAGTTTGCTTTTTCTGCAGAGTTGGAGTTTCTCAGCGAGAGGCGTTGCAATGAGTTGCCGAAATACCAACTCCCGGTATTTTCCCGGGAAGAGGGATTTGCTCTTACACACGTTTTACAACATCGTGGGCTTGTTTCATGGACACAGATGGAGCAACACTGCTGTAAATCCTGAGTAATCCGGTGGCAAATCTGGTCTGTGCATCTATTGAGGGGGAGCCTGTGCTTATTCATAGGGACCATGAGGGTCCCTTGGCTGAACTGGCTGGAATTTGATGGGTGCTAAAACGAGGAGAAAAGATTGAGGGGAATTTCTATTCCCTACCTTCGGCTTTTAAATAGGATGTAAGCTGCCGGAGCCGGGGATGCTTAGCAGAGCGGTCCTGCCTTGCTTTCAGGGCTTGCTGCCAGCGGCTGCTGCGAGGAAGGGGTCCCGTCCGCAGCACGATTGGGGCGACAGGAGGCTGTGCTGTCCCCTTAAGCCCTCCCCGCCTGTCTAAGCAGAAATCGTGGCTTCCCATCCACCCAGAAGACACCCAGCTACCTCTCCCGTCCATCGCTGGGGTCTGGCCCCTCGCTTTAATCTTTGAATCTCTCCCATCCTGGCTTGCTCACCCCATTCAAGCAACCAGAAGGTGCAATCCCTGGCTGGAAGCTGTTTTACCCTCTCTTTGCAGCCTGTGGGACACGTTTTTCCTTCACTGCTGCAGCTCTTGGAGCAGATCCCGTGCTGCTAGGAGCCTGCTTTCCTGCTGCTGGCAGGATGCATCCATTAACACCGAAAGCAAATGACACCTGCCCTGCGCAGCCTTCCTCTCCCTTCCCTGACCTTGGCACATCCAGAGGGAAAACCTCTTTGCTCCCACCCTTGAGGACTCGCTGCCCACTCCTTAATTCAGCATTGGTGTGCAGGAGCCGTCTCCTCTCCACCCTCCTGCCTGTTGCGGTCTCTGAGGCTCAGTTAATTTGCTTTTTAGCTCAATCCTGCTGACTTTATCTCTTTGGCCACCCCTGGTTTGGGATTCACGTCCTCTCCAGACCCAGGACTGCTTTGCCTGGCCCTCAGCGAGCGCAGTCCCGTGGGTTAAAGCATCCTGGCCAGCCCAAGAGGAGGTTGAAGCAGCAGTTTAGGAGAGGAGCTTGTTTCCTAAGGTGCTCTGAATTGCAACAGCCCCTCTGAAACACCATCACCCAGGAGCTCTCTGAACCGGACCGCTTGCTTGGGTGACTGAGCATGGATTTAACAGGTATCTGTATGGAGAAAGAGAGATCTGGAAGAGCTGAGGGGTCCTAAGACCGGGATGAATACACTGAGCAGAGGATAATGGCAGAAAAGGGATATTACAGTCCTAGGACATGTCAGGAAGGATGTTTCTATCAGGAATAAGGAAGGATTTGTGGCTGGAGCACCAGGTGCTGCTGTGACCTTGCTGGGACGCTGTGGTCACTTCTGTCCAGGGATAATAAATTCGGCCCAGAGCTGAGGACGGTGTTTTAGAGCTGAGCCTACAGAGCTTGGCTTGCAAAGTGTGGCAAAATAAGGCTGAAAGAGGGTGCGACTCCCTTCTACAAACACATGGGAGGGGAGGAATAAACCAAGGAGAGAGGAAAGCTGTTAAACTAAAGAACAACGTTAGCACAAGGACACGGGGGAGCAGCTATCCAGCAATAACTGGGGTTGGAGATCGGGAAAGCCCAGCCCTCTGGAGGGAGGAGGTTTTGGACCAAAGGAGCAAACCAGCATTTCAACACGTACCTGGCGATGTTCACGCATGGGGGAGCAGCCTGTGGCATCCTACAACTCTCTGAAAGTGCCTTATAAGAGGAAATACGCCAATAAAATATAATTACCCCCGATTGGGGAGCAGCACTATTCACAGCACGGGGTGGGGGGATCCAGCTGTGGGTTGCCCCTAATAATTTCCCCCTGATGGGACTACAGAAATGCATCTCTCTGCCCACTGGTCCCCGTTTTATCTGGGGACACTGTCTTGTGGATACGGTGACAGAGAAGCTCCCGTAAAGTTTCTTTTCTTATCCCACTATTCTTTTTTAAAAGTTAAATTATGATGGTTGCGCTGCTATGATTAATTAAGGACTTTTTCCTAGCCGGTACTATCCCAAAGCCTTTGGCATTGTTTGAAATTCCAATTATTCGATGCAAACCCAGCAACTGCAATGGAACGACAGGAAAAAAAAAAATAAAGGTGGGGGAAAATCTGGGGCAGGCTGCTGTCTTAATGAGCCGAAACCCAGGACCCGGCTGTACCGGTGCCAAGGGAAGTCATCTAAAATGAATGTCACACCTGGTTATAAATAGGGTGGCATGCATCGCTGTGCCCATTAACGGAGTGACACGTCCCACAGCGATGGGTTAACCCTTTCCCTTGCCCTCCCACGGGTCTAAACACAGGCAGCCTCTACCCAGCAGCATCATTTTCTAGCCCCATCGGTGGATGGAAATCACCCATATTCAGAAAATAAACCACAGATGCTGTTCAACATCGGGCCATGCTTTCACCTAGGACATCTAGCAGCAGAGCCCGTTTGACCCAAGCATAGATATCCAAATTACCTTGTAATGAGCCCATGCTTATTTCCAACGAGATAGCTCCAAAATCTGCGTTGCCATATCCCAAATTTCAGCCATCCTGTGTTAACACCGCACCTGAAGAGACAGCACCGCATTCCCACTACCTATGGTTATCATATGGTTAAGCAAAGGAGCCAGTGTCTCCGCCTGTAGGGCCTCCTAGCAAGTAGCAGAATTATCTATATGTATGGACATATAGAGAGGAGGTAGGTGCTCACGAGCAGTCTGCAAAGCAGAGATGATTCAAAATTGCTGGGGAATAATTTTTGCTCCCTGGGGTTTAACTACTCTGTCATGTAATGTTGGTCATTTAGCATCTCAAAATCGAGTTAACCCTTTATTTATAGCTGAATCGGCTATGGAAAAGGGATGGAGATAAAATATATCCTGAGAAAAGTGCAAATAGAGACAATCCAAAGAGGTAAGAGGCAGGAAATCCTTTATTGAAGAGGTAAAGGCAGAGTCACAAACAGACTGTTTTCAAAGTTAAAAACAACTACAAACAAAAGGCTAAAAACCGGAAAATGGTATTTTCCCCCTCCCCCTTCCTTAAAACTCCAAACCTTAATTTTGGTTGGATTTATTATGCTTGCACAGCTCGGTTGCACCCTGATTTGGGGGCATCAGGGAGGAGGGAGAGACCAGTCATATACCCAAGTGGTTAAACGATGAGCAGAGACGTCCCCGCTCCGCCCCCGCTGCAGGTTTTGGAGTGGGGATGTGGCAGCAGCATGTTAAAACACATTCTTTTTTTTTTTTTTTTTTTTTTTTTTTGTGCATTCTTTTTTTTTTTTTTTTTTTTTTTTTTTTAATTTTTCTTTTTTTTTTTTCCTCTCCGTTCCAGACAGCTACTGTACAAAACCAAACAGAAATTTATAATAAATACCTAACTCAAGAGGCTCAGTACATTGCTACAATCCTTCACTGAAGGGAAACTTATATATACATATATATATCCTAATATATAACCTCTTTGACTTAAATCAGCGTAAAGGCTACGTGTTTCTATGGGAAGGCCAGGGCAGGAATCCCACTTAACTTCACCCAGATCCCACACCTCAACCGAGCATCGCCACCTGCGGTCCCCATCCTCCTCCTTGCTGGAAAAGCAGCGGGATTTGCCCGCAGTGGGGAGTTTTTGCATCTAGGAAGCTCCAGCTAAGCGACCGCGCAGTGAATATAAAAAAAAAAAAAAGTGGAAAAGACCCCCTGGCGTGCAATGACTCCTGTGTGATAAATACAGACATTTTCCTTGGCACTGGCTCAGGCTGAAATTTCTGACCCATCCTAAATGCTGGTTACGACGTTGGAGAGGAAACCCACGCTGGCCCTTTGAGTTAAAACCCACGCAGACTCAAAGGGGAAAAAGAAAATAACCCTGCAAGGCTACATGACTTCAGCATCCAGCTATTTGTTAGAGCTAGAGAGAGAGGGCTTAAATTCCTGGAGATTAATTAGCAGACGAAGAACATTGCCTGAAGGTAGGTCTGAACGACAGCCCAAACAGCTCTGCATCCAAACTCTGCAGCTGGCCTTTACTTCTCTTTTTTCTTTCCTAAAAAAAATTAAAAGGAGCCAAGCCCTTGGTACAAGCCCTCGGTACCCTCAATCCTTGGCTGTACCCCTCGTGGTTGCAATAGGAATCACCTATGGGAGATAAAAGCTGAATACCTCAGATTTTCAGATAAATTGTAGGGTTTCTGGCACAGCTTCAGGGGAGCAGCTCACCCCACAGTCCCATCCCAAACCTGCCTGGCCAGCCAGAAAAGGGTCTCACGCGAGCTTAACTCAGGCAAAAAGAGACAAGAAAAAGGATTTGCTCTGCAATTGCAAATGGGGAAGCTCAGACATTGCAAATCCAAGTCCTCCTCCCCTAGCCCTTCTCCCCTTCCTACGGGAAAAAGGCTGTTCCCACTGGAAATTCAACATTTTGCTGCCAAAAGGGGCGCCGAGGCAGGGTACGGGCATCTGCAGGGAAGTGGTGAGGAGCATCGACAGAGGAGCCTGGAGATACCAAATCACTCATCCAGCCATGGCAAAACCTTCCCAAATTCCATCCCCACTCCCCAGGCACCGGCTGCTGCCAGCACACGGACGGCGACCGCTTCGAAAGGGGGAAAGTTCAGGGGCTGAGCAGCCATCTGGGCTGGAGAGAAGGGCCTGCCTCTTCCCCATTGGGAAGAAAGAGCTCCAGCCTTGCCAGGCACGGTTTTAGATTGAGGATTGCTCAAGGAAAGGCTGGAGCCTGGTGCCAGATCCGAGCGTCTTCACATATTCTGGGAAAGCAGAGGTGAGGAGCAGCACCGGTTGCTGCGGTGCAGGAGGTTCAACATCTGCAGACCCCGGGCTCATCTCTGCTGCAAGCCAGATTAGCGAATTGTCTCCAAAATTAAAGCAGAGCTGGGAAAATGAGCATGCAGGGGCTTGGGAGCCAAGGACAGGAGAGGAAAGGCTGGCACACCCAAGTGTCTGCTCCAGAGCAGGAACGGGCTATCATGAAAGGCATTTCACAGTGAAAGCACTGCAGAATTAGTAATTAATTAATCCTCACGGCAAGCCTGCAAGCCAGATCAGGTGCAATTAAGCCTCGGTTTTATAGCTGGGGAAATCAAGGCATGAGGTTGCAGCTCTAGGAGTAACTCTGCGGATGCTGGGGGTGTTTGGAGACGGAGGTTTGTTGCCTCATAGATTATAAATGCAGCAGAAACCACCACGACCATCTCGCCTGTCCTCCCGCCTAATGCATGCCAGGATCCAGCCCTCGAAAAAAACCCAGCCAAACGGGCAAGTTCTCTCCCAAGCTAAACCCACGGTGGATGAAACGCTCCCCAAGCTCAAGGACACCCACGCCGCTACAGGGAGGGGACAGCAGCCTGACCCAAGCCTTTCGCAAAGGGATCCCGATTTTACTGGCAAAGCTGCTCACCCTGGAGGGACCTCCTAGACCTGCAACTGGGACGGGGCGATGGCAGAGCCAGGCTCTGCGTTTTTTCCAGCAACAAACCCCAGCAAACCTTACAAACGGAGCCTGCGACCGTGTTTAACAGCAACTCTTTGGAAACACCCTACAAATACGCTTATTTTTCCCCTGAAATTACAACTTGCCTGCAAGCAACCAGCCAGAAAGAAGGGAAGAAAGAAAGAAAAAGAAGTGATTCCTCCCCGCTTTGCCGCCGTTATTCCCCCCTTGAGGTAGACGTCGATCGGGTGGGGATGAACCGCTGGAGAGTGGTTATTCGTCTGGCAAGCAAGCCCGCGGCATCCTCGCCACAAGTTTGGGAGCAAGGGGACCAGGGACCCAGGCGCCAGAGCGGGCAGGGGATATCTCCGCAGGGCTTGATGATGTCCTCCTTGAGGGCTCGGTCGCAGGTGGAGGAGGTTTGACCCTCCACATCCCGGCAATCCACCGTCCGCCTCTGCCAGCCGGAGCCACAGGTCTTGGAGCACTCGGACCAGTCGCCCAGGACCCACTGGGAGGTCAGCATCGGTCGGATGACGTTGGCTGACTTCTTCTCTTTGCCCTTTTGCTTGCTGAAAGGGACATCCTTGGGGATGAAGAAGGTGTACTTGACTTTTGGTGGGAAGACCTCGCTGGCGATGGTCAGCAGCTGGACGGTCAGGGGCTCCGGGAGCTGGAGGAAGCTTTGCCGCCCCTCCAGGGGCGTCATGGAGCCGCTGGATTTCAGGATCGTC
>NW_009260294.1:137215-150508 GCF_000687185.1 Egretta garzetta
CCGTGCCCTCGAGGGTCCTCAGGGCCAGGTAATTCCCGTCGTGACGGACCCCACGGTGGCTGCGCTGTTTGATGTCGATGTTGGTTGCTCCAGCGGGGATGGTGACGATGTCGTTGTAGCCGTACCTGCACAGGGAAAAGGGACACGGGTATTTTCCTGGACTTGTTAAGAGGAGGCCCTTGCAGGGGATAGCACTTTGCGAGTGGGATCATGGGTCTGAATCCATCTCTTTGTAACCCAGAGCGCTCAAGAGCTGGAAATATTGCAGTCAGGCCAGATGTGTGCTCGGCTGGAAGATTTTGCTGAAAAAATGAGTGACGCAATCAAGCAAACAGCCCCACGGTTACCAGCCTTGGTGGGAAATTCCCTTTACCTCCTCTCTTTTGAAACGGGTGAAGTGTTTGGGACTAGAAGCCTGGCTCTGCCCAGTGATGCTGAAGCATCACCTATAGATAGATATCGATATAGAACAGCAGAATAGGAGGGATTTGGGATGCTGCTGGCATTCTGCACACAGAGGATATGTGCATTGGCCAGACGTTGCTGCCAAAACCAGATGGGCAGTTAACCAGTCAACCTAACAGACCTCTCCAGTTGTGGATGACTTGATATTAACTCAAAAAGCCTTTCCCGGCAGACTGCAAGTACTACAGCAGCAAACCCTTCCCTATCCATGGGTGGACATCTCTGCTCCCTGGGCTCATCTTTGGAAGGGTTTTCCAGCCACCACCGTGATGCAGAAGGGAGGGCGCAGAGCACATTCCCACGCTGGGGAAGGATTTCCCTGCAAAGCCAGCCCAAGCCCATCCCGGGAGCACCACAGCTCCCGGCACAGCACGGGGAAGGATTCGCTATTCGAGCTCTCGGTACCCAGTGCTATGGTAAATTACTTGCTACTATAATAAAATGTCACCCTGGCGTGACTGATGCTGTGGGGACGGTGGGATCATTTTCCATGCATGCCCATGGTTGATGCTGTGGTTGGTAATTAGGTTTAGAGTATTTTGGATCAAAGCCTTTGGGTCAAACTCTGCTCTCAGTCACCCTGGCCTCCCTTACCCTGATCTTAATGGGCTGTCTTCTTGGCTGTAGCTACCACACTAATCTCTCTTTAGTCAACCACAAACAATTCATAGGAGAGTGGAAGCCCCATTTCAGCTGGCTCCCTGGAATGAAACCATTTAAGAAATTTAATTTGGCTGCGTGAATCACCTCGCCGCATGGAATTGGACACGTTGGGCTTTCATTGTGATCTTTTCAACAAAAGCCTTAAATTCAGCTCTTTGGCAAAGCAAAGGAGATCTTGGGTGAGGGAAGCGGTTGCCTTGATGCTCATGTCCCAGGACTGAAATTCATCCCCAAGCCCAGGGAAAAGTTACGGAACTATTTACATCCCGCATCAGCCCTTCGGAACACGCGTCCAGCTCGCTGCATTGGGGCGAGGTGCATATTACAAACTCCTCGAGGCAGCACATTTATTTGCAGTGGCCTACTGAGCCTGTCGCCGGTGTCAGCACCAGCTATTATTTTAGGAAATAAACTCTGCTTGGCTTGCATAATGCTGCCCTGAAATAAACTTAGCGTAAGCTCCGGACTTCGTGGAGGAGACCAGGCCGTTGCACCAGGCTGCAAACCCTGGTTCATGGCCCAGAGGGGAAGCCAAGCACTCCTTGAGCCCGGCTGCTGTAAACCAGGTCAGCAGCTAGGTGCGATGCTTCGGGTGTGGAAAGCAAACTGGCTTTACATGAGAGGGGACCTCATCAACACATACAAATATCTCAAGGGTGGATGTCACGATGATGGAGCCAGACTCTTCTCAGTAGTGCCCAGTGCCAGGACGAGGGGCAATGGGTACAAACTGAAACATAAGAGGTTTCAGCTGAATATGAGGAAAAACTTCTTTACTTTGAGGGTGCCCGAGCCCTGGCACAGGCTGCCCAGGGGGGCTGTGGAGTCTCCTCTGGAGATATTCAAAGCCTGCCTGGACGAAGCCCTGTGTAACATGCTCTAGGAGAACCTGCTTGAGCAGGGGGGTGGCACTGGGTGATCTCCTGAGGTCCCTTCCAACCCTTGCCATTCTGTGATTTTGTGATCTAGGAGGAGTTCTAGCCTAGCCCTTTTGCAATAAAAAAAGAAGAAAGGAGAATGAGAGGGGAAGTTGGTTTTTCTCCCCCCAGCCCATCTCTGCCAGCCCCTTCTCCCCAGCTGCCTTACTTGGATCGGTTGAGCGAGCCAGTTATTTTCCTGCAAGTTGAGCCATTGCCGCCACACACCCCGCACTTGTCCAGCTTCTTGGAGGACCCGACTACGTGATCGCAGCCAGCCTTGATGCACTGGCCATGGACGCAGATGGAGAGGGTCTCCGGCCCGCACAGTGTCCCATCGATCACCTAGGAAAGGGGGGATGCAGAGGAGCAATTAGGGCATTTGGTCTGAAATGGGGTAAAGAGGGGTGATGGTCATCACCAGGTATCTTACTTTGGCCTCGAAGACTTTAAATTCGCTCCTCCCCCTGGCTCGGCAAAAGAGCTTGCATCGGTCTCGGGGTGACACTCCTGCATACTTGGGAACCCACTCCAGGCGATTCCCGTCCAGATCCGTAAAGTTGTAGCTGTTGTACTTCTCGCACTGCTGCTCCCGAAAGCTTTTGCCTGAAAGGAAAGGTGAAATGTGGCCCGAAAGCTGCGGGAAGGTGGCAAAAACCGCCGTCTTCCTCGGCCGTTGCGGAGATGCAGGAGCGAGCCGGGGATAGCGGGAGCATGCAAGGAGAGGAGGGATGCCACACACCTCCCACCCAGCCAGAGGGGATCACAACCCCAGCAGAAGGCTATTGCCTCGTCCCCCCACACCCCAAATATGAATATTCAAGGGAGAATGGAGCAATCCCTGGAGACGGGTCCTGGCGACCCATGGGCAGGAGGTCTGAGTGCATTTGGGAATTGCATCCTTTCGCTGTGTGGGTGGGTGGCTTTGCAAAGCTGGGCTTACCATCCGGTGGGCACTCCTCAGTGTGGCAGGACTGGTACTTGGCACGCTGGCCCTCGCAGTACCTGCCGCCGTGCTGGGGCTTGGGGCTGTCGCAGTGTCGGTAGGAGAACTGCACGCCGCCGCCGCAGGTCCGGGAGCAGGGGCCCCAAGGGCTCCACGGGCCCCAGCCGCCATCCACCACCGGCTGCAAGAGGCCACAAGAAGCTGCTAGAACCATCCCCAAGCTCATCCACCCCCAGCTGCTCGCTCCCAGGGCGAGCAAAGGTCTGGAGCCATGTTAAAATCACCTCCCAGTATCTCCCAGTATCACCAGCCAGGGCCCTGATCCAGCAACGCACATACTTCACATGAAGTTATTCCTGACTTCTACCAGTCTGTTCCTGTGCTTAAAGTTAAGCTTGGGTTTAAGTACTTTGCTGACTGAGTCGGAAATCACCAATTTAATTGCAGAACTGCGGCTGCTTGCTCCGGTTCAGACCAGCCTGAGCCTTGGCGTAAGGCACGGCAGCACTCATCTACGAGCTGGGCTTGCTGCTAATTGCCAGGACATCAGGAAAAATTTCTTCATAGAAAGGGCTGTCAGGCACTGGAAGGGGCTGCCCCGGGAAGGGGGCGAGGACCCCATTTAAAAGCCGGGCAGACGAGGTGCTTAGGGCCAGGGTTTGGGGGTGGGATGGCAGGGTTAGGGGAACAGTTGGGCTTGGGGATCTTAAAGGGCTTTTCCAACCCAAACCATTCTATGATTCTAATAAAGATTAACAAAAAGTGCTGTTGAAGGAGAGAGAGCCAGAAAACAAATCAGGCAAACCCAAAGCTAGTCCAGGAGATAGCAGGACTGGGGCCAAACATTTGGGAATCCCAAAGAGTCAAGCCCATCAGTCCCCAATCCCTGCCGTTACCTGGGGCTTCAGGGCGTCCTGCGGCACGCAGCGGCCATCCCAGCACAGCCCACTGGCTTTGCAGGGGGTGCCGTCGGCCCACGGCAAGCTGCCGTTCTTGGTGTGGCACAGGGGCTCCCCGCTGCTGGTCCTGCACCAGAGCTGGGCGCAGATGTCCTCCTCCGTGGTGTTGGGGCAGTG
Source organism: Egretta garzetta (assembly GCF_000687185.1). Classification (NCBI taxonomy): domain Eukaryota; kingdom Metazoa; phylum Chordata; class Aves; order Pelecaniformes; family Ardeidae; genus Egretta; species Egretta garzetta. The sequence goes on from NW_009260294.1 coordinate 141,283, forward strand.
CTGGAAGTCCTTGCCGAAGATCTGCTGGCATTGCTGGTCCAGGCTGTACAGGGCCCCTCGGCCGGGCAGCTCGGCGGGCAGGGAGAGAGGGTCGGCCGGGGCATCGAGCAAGCAGTCGCCTGGGCACGGCAGAGATGCATCGAGGCTTGATGCCATGGGTTGCACAAAGCAGGGCACCCCAAACCTCTGCCTGTGCTCTGATTTGAACCCCCTTCATCCCTCACACCCCTCCGGGTGTTGCAAAGAGCCTGAGCAATTAAAGAAAAGGCTTTCTTGAATGATGAGGCTCCTTACCGTGCCCTCCGTCCAGGAACTCGGTGAGGTACATAGCGCTGCAAGGGGACCACGGCTGGGTCTTGTTCAAGTGGATGAAAAGAGGAGCCATCATATGGTGCTTGCCCAGGGGCCCAAAGAGCCGCTCGCAGGTCTTGGAGTCATCGTGGGGCATGCTGAGCACGTGGCCTGGGGAGCGGAGAGCATCGGTGAGCCGCAGCTTCCCAGCCCCTGCTCTGCTGCAGATGATGCGTGGGCAGCTGGGAGCATCTATAAGCTATCAAGCAGCTCCTACTGCTGCAAGAACTATTTGCTTCAATAAATCAGAAGTGATTAAACAAGACAGCACGTGCCTGCTCTATCTCAAAGGTACAGCCCCGCTGTACGCAGTGCAAAGCAGCCCAAATTAGCCAGCATGTCTCTAGGAATAGCAATCCAAGGGGGAGAAGTGCTTGGTCCCACGCCTTAGCTCATCACATCGGGCAAACACACCATTTTACACCAGCTCAAGGACATCTAAGCACATTTGCTGGTGCAAACCAGCTTCTGCTGGTGCCAGAAGCTCCCCGGTGCTGCCCAAGACTTGGCTGGGTGGTACCCAGCCGGGAGATATGGGCGCCCAGCTGTGCTCCCTCCCCTCCCAGCAGCAGGGCTGGCTGTGTCAGGCTGGAAAAGCAGAACCCCCCAGGGGAAGGGATGCATTACCCAGTTCGTGAGCCAGAGTGTAGGCTGCCTGCAGGCCCTCGTCCTCAATCACCGAGCAGCTTTTGTTGCGGTCGCACATGGTGCCGATATCCGCCACTCCCAGCGTGTCGCAGCTTTGGTGTCCGCAGAAGTCCTGTTTGCGAGCAGTGCCAGGGGGGTAAGGCAAGGTGAAGGGGTCCCACAGTTGGTAGCCCCAACACCTCCAATAAGCAGAGCTGGGCAACCCACGGGGGCTCTGCATGCCCGATGCAACCCCCGCTCCATTGCTTCACTGCAAGCTCCATACTTTGCACGGTGGGGGGATCCCTCCTCTCCCTCCAGGGACACCTCAACCCCTTTCCTCTCCCTGCCTCTGAGCATCCCCAAGGGACCCTTCAGACCTGTCTCGTCAGCAGGATGGCAGTGTCGTAGTGCTCCGGGTGCCGGTCGCTCAGGGGGTTGAACCTTTGCTGCCAGCTGCAGAAGTTGCGCAGGGTGAGCCCGCCGTTGTCCGAGACCTCCGGCCCTGCCGCTGCCTCATCCACCACCAGCACCTTCACCACCACCAGGTTGATGGAGTTCTTCAGGCTGGGGTGCTTGTAGATGCGAGCTGCCATGGACATCAGGGTCAGGACGTGGTTCTGCGGCGGGAGAGAGGGGCAGGCAAAGCCTGGGTGAAAACCTGGGCTCTGTTTTTTGGTTAGGGTAGGAGAAATCAACCTCACTTATGAAAGCAACCACATCCAGACCGACTCAGGCATCCGCCTGGGTTGATGGACTAAGCGCTGCCTCTTCTGTACGTGATGCTTTACACCTCGTGCCAGAGGGAAGGACGGGCAGGACAAGCCCACCCCTGCATCCTCTTCTCCACCTGCCAGAAGCCCTTTAGCAACCCAGAAACCCTTCGGGAAAACCTCATGTGTCCCAGCGAGTGCTCTTGCATATTCCCAAAGCATTGACCCTGCCCTCACCGCCCCAAGGCAGGAACCGCCTCGTGCACAACTTTCCATGGGTGCAAAACCACCTTTGCACGGTTCCTGCCCGCGCTGGTCAGCAGGGTTTGGACTCAAGGTCCTCGGCAATAAACCGGGGCCAAAGCACTTTGACAGCCGAGTCTTTGCCCAGCAGCATCCCCTGCTCAGGCGGCTGGGATGACCAGAGATTACTTCATATGTCAAACGCGCCAGGGATGTTTAGGCTGATGTAAACATCTTATCGGAGCATCGAAATTCCTCCTCTGCTTGGCATCCGTTCACAGCCCTGGAGTCAGGGGAAAAAAATGCAGCTATTACACAATATAGTATTGGGAAAGAGAAAGTGGCTTCTCTCCTCCCCAGACGAATTACACCCCACGGTCTCGCCTCAGCGCCACTATCTAATTACACTGGAAGGGCTCAGTGGAAGCCCTCTCCGACGGCCGAGTTTCACCCCAAACCCACGTTTCCCAAGTGGAGCTGGCTCGGCACGCTCATCCATCGCGATGCTGCCAGGACAGCGATATGCACAAAATACCATTTTCTTAGCAAACGAAGGCGATGTTTAGGGAGATACGGCCCTCCCCTAACAACACCGCCGTATTTGCTGTGCCGAGAGCTGCTTGGCCCAGGGCAGTTGGGGCTATTTTAAATTATTCTGCCACATTTTATCCCATCGCTGGCAGCTCCGTGTAAACAGATGTCTCGCTTCAGCAAGACGTATCCCGAGTCCTCCCCGGCTCATTATCCAAGGGCAGGCCCCGGCAAGGATGATGGGAGCGCTGAATAGACTGGTTTATTTACACTGGCCGGATCTCCGCGACATGACTCATATCCCAGCCTTTTTGCATGCAGCAAATGTCACGGAGAAGTCACCACCGAGGCAAGAAACCCAGGTGAGATCCCCATGAGCGGTTCCTCCAGGGACTCTTGACACCACAGGGAAAGTCCATTTGGAACCGTCCTAAAAATGTCACAAAGCCTTCCTAAAATTGCATGTGCAAAGGCCTAGAAGGATGCTCTGCGCTGGAGCTGCGCATCATGGGATCATCCCTCGTTTCCACGGGAGCAAATCCTGCCCCATCCTTTTCTAAGCCATTACAGGTTTCTCTCCATCCTGGTAGTTGTTACCTGGGAGCTCTCAATCCCTACTGCAAATCCCCCGGGACACCAACCCTCACATCCTCAGGGTTGCATCCAGCCAAGAAACTCCTTCAGCAGTAGGAATGGAAGGACTCAGGAAAACATCCGTCCGCCTTCCTTTCATCTGGAAAGCGAGGATGGAAAGCGAACCGAACAAACAGCTATTTAGTGGAGATTAAAAGGTCAAATTCACTTGTTCCACCATCTGGTGTCTATTTATACCCATCCTTGGACCGTGCGGGAGTTGGTTGGGTTTCGGATGGACCCTGACTGCTCCGGGGAGAGCAGCCATCCACCTGCACCGCCTTGGCTTGGCCAAGGGTTTGGAGTTGGGGCCAAAAGCAAATTATGGGATCCCCAGAGTTCCGGAGAGGCTGACTGAGCGCTTTCGGCCAACAACCGGCTGCGGACGAGTTGAATCCCACTCGTCCCATCCTCCCCCTGCCTTTGCAAGCAGGCTCTGGCTTGACGAGCCACCCAGGAGGGAACGCCACCTTCTCCGGGGTTTTCTTCCCGGCATGGAGGCTGAGAATGTGGGTACTGGGATCAGATGCAGGGCAGCCACAGGGTCAGGTTTGGGGAGCCCAGAGGCGCAAACAGTCTGGGTTCTGCCTCCTTGCAAGGCACCGCAGCACAGCGCGCCCAGGGCGCTTCTCTGCCACTTCCAGCCAGCGTCCTGGGAGATCCTGGCAGGATTTCTGTCCAGCTGGTAAATACAGCTGGAAAATCAGCCCCTTACCTGCTCTGGGAGGAGAGGACACCAACTCAAGCCCGAGAGGAATGAGGAGCATCCCTCCTCTGCCCCCGGCAGGGCTTTTACAGCCAGGCACAAGCATCTCAGCTAAGCAGAGGCAGCGCAGGGGTTTCTGCTGCCCGGTGATGCCCCCCAAAACCTCCTACCTCTTTTTTTTTTTTTTTTTTTTCTTCTCCCCCCTGGCTGCAATTCTTGGCTCCCTATGGTCTCAAGACCACCAAATTCCACCCATTTCCCTCCCTGAAAATGAGGGGGGATGCCTTTTGTCCAACACACCTGCATCACAGCAGCTCTGATATGCCACAGCATCCCTGCTGCTGGGAGAGCCCTCAGCCAAGCACGCACAGGCACCACCAGCATTGCAGGATGCAAGATTGCCAGCGGCAACCAGCACGTGCAGGGGGCTAGCAGTGGGAACAGTGAATATAAATCAGAGCACGGGGAACCACAGTGGTTGGTTTTAACCAGATAACATTGAAGGATTTCACTTTCTGATTCAGGCCCTTGCAAAATCTCTGCTGGCACTCTCCTTCGTGGGAACCACTTGGAAGCTGAAGCCTGCAGAGATCCCCAAACTGTTTTGGTTTTTTTTGTTAAGTTATTATTATTTTTGGGGGGAGAAACCACTCTTACACAGACACTAACTATTATTGTGGTATGCACATAATGATCTAATATTGCCGGACCCACCCAGTGCAGAAGGATGGCAGGGAATGCTGTGCAACACCCCGGCATGAGTTATCCCCTTCCAACACCCTCCCCAGCTCATGGAGATGAACGCTCAACCCGACCTGGGGCTGTAGGTTGGCTTTTTGTTCATAAGGTTGTTTGGTTTGGGCATTTGGGCTTTTTTCCCCCCTCCTTTCTCCCTAGAAGCCAGCATTTCTGTAGCGGGGGGGGAAGAAACGCTGAGATTTCTGGAGTGCAGACAGATGGAAGGAAGAAAACATGGGGTCAGATGCAAGGGCTCCCAGCTTTAAAAAAACAACAACAACAACAAAAAAACCCAAAAAACAACTGGTAAAAACATATCCCAGCTTGTCTCTCAGCTGAAGCGATGTCTGCATGCTGGCCCCCCGGATCGGATACCCACAGCAGCCAGCAGCCGCTCTGCCAGCCTCCTCCTGCGGTTTGAAGCCCAGGCCAAGCATTCCCCTGCAAAAATGTGGGTGGCAGCCAAGGGAAATGGGGGGCAAGCCGGAGCCCTGGGGGACACCATGCCAGCCTGCCAGTGTGCCCAGCTGCCCTCCTGCCTTCTCAGCTCTCTGTCCCATCCCTTTTCTGTTTGCCACACGACTTCCACCCCCGCCTTCTCCTTCCCTCCTTGCTGGATATTTGGGGCTGACCCCCAAAAGAAGCAGTTACCCCTTTTCAGGGCAGGGGAAACTGAGGCACGTGCAGGACTGCCGCCACCTCCACGCAGGCACGGATGAACACGAAGCAAAAACCCCATCCCGAGCGCACCCCGGGGCAGGAGCGCTGCAGTTCGCAATTGCTCCCGGGCTGCTGCGGTGGGAGCTGGCTCCCTCCACGCTGCACCTTTCATACCGAAGCCCTTGATAATTGGCGGTCACCGCGCCGGCGGCGGGGCTGAAACGCTGCAGCTGGTTAACATTATGGGGTGACGCGAGGAAGCGAGTGCATCGGCCAGGGGAATATTTAGGGAGCCTGCCCGGTCCTCTGACCCCTTGCACCAAAGCAGATGCAGGCTTGGGGTTGCACCCCAGGGGAAAAATCCCAGAGGAAAAGCACCAGCAGGGCTAGCGAATGGCAGCATCAGCGCAGGTCCCCCTCTGCTTTGCAAAGATCCTTTTTAATCCCACCCTGGTTGCCTTTGGGATGGGCTCAGGAGGGGCCAGCTCCTTTTGTCAAGGGATTAAGCAAACTCACCCGCTCAAGCTGCAAAACATCCTAAAGCGAGCCTGGGAGCCGGACACGACGGGACCTGAGGCTCCAGGGTGGCTTTGGCTTTACCTCCAAGGTCACTTTGACGGTCGATCCTGGTGTGGGAGAGCCAGCAGTGGGACCCCAGCACTGCCCCATGCTGCACACTCCAGCACCCACCTGGTTTTAGAGGGAAGGGATTGCAACAGCACTCCTAAAACCTCACAAATCTGCCCAGAAAAACCACAGAAGTCAGGCGAGGAATCCCAGCTTAATCAGACCAATCTGATTTTGACGTGGTCCTCGGTCATTACCAGTTCTTGGAGTCGGGGATTGCAGATTCCTTGCTTGCAAGAGCAAGGGGGAAAGAAAAGGGGATGGCAGCCACTGCATTCGCAGAGGAAAGCTTGGAAACGCTTCTTGCTGCACCCAAGAGACTGGAGAAATCCCACCACAGGAATCCCATTCTGCTGCCAACTGGCTGGGGACGCCATGGACTGGTTTTGTATCCACCTGCTGCTTTAGGTGTTGGCAAACACCCCCCGAGCCTTGCGAGAGCATCTCTGCCAGCATAGCCTGCGCTGCAAGGTGCTCAGCCCCAAAGCCCTTTCTCCTGCACATCAGCAGGATCAGCCCCTACGCTGCCTCCTGCCTCAGTTTCCCATACTCAAAACCACCACTTCATTCTGTTAGCGATGCTCCCCGTTTTTTTTTTTTTTCCTCCCCAAGCATTTTGGTTCCTCTGCAGGAAAAATGTAAAGGATAACCCATGCTTCCAGCCCAGGGCCTCGCACCTACCCCTATATAAAGGGGCTGCTCGTAATCACTGCAGGTCTCATCCTGCCAAGTCCTCCAGGACCTGCAGCCCCTCACAGGTGTTGTTGCTCAGCACTGTCCTGCTGCTAATGCTCCCCAAATACCCCACCTCCTGCAATCATCAAGCCAGCAGAATGATTAAATCCCCAAATTTCAGGGCTGGCTCTGCTCTCATTCCATCATTTCCTCACGGTTTACATGGAGTATGGATGGAGGTAGAATGAAGCTCTTGTTACCTAAATTAGGTTAGCAGCTGACCTGTAACGGCTCGGATTGATTAGAAATAAATCATTAATAGCATTTTCCTAACAACAGCATGACATTGATTATAACTTGCAACGCTTGAACGCATCTTATGGTGACTGTCTTCCACTTGAGCTGTTATGGCTTATGCAAGAAAATAACTGGGAATACAAACAATGCTTGTGACCTTTAATAAGTATTTGGTAATTAAAGTGTGGTTACGGGAATCATTATATAAATACAGTTTCTTCTGACTCAACATTTCTGCTCCCTGGGCATCTCCTAGTCAGCTCTCAGATCTCAACAGCACGAGCAAGCCATCACTTCCCCCCACCCCCCTCCAAAAATAGGTATTTAGGGAGAAGTGAGACAGCTATTTGGTCTCCCGAGTTAGCAGGAATTGTGCTTCTCCCTGCATTTTTGCTGCCGAGAACAAAAGACAGAAACCCAGCAGGTGGGGTTTGTTGGGGTTTTTTTTACTGCTATATGAGTGCTGGCTGAAGTTTTCTCCCCAAGACTTAAATACATTATTGCCCTGTTCATCCAAAATGAGATCTTTAAAGGCTTCTTTCCTGTCGAGAAATACCCTGAGAGGTAATGCAAAGATATTTCTCTTGGGGACAAAGAGGAGACGATGGTAAATCGGGAGCCAAGCAGCCTGGGAAGTCACTGATAACTGAGGAGGGAGCTGTCATGGACCTGCCAGGCAGCATCACCCATCCCCAGGGCTACGCCAGCCAAACCAGGGCAGGGTCCCAGCAGTTCAGCCCCTTGGTTGTGTGTACAGCTCAGCAGCCTTCTGAGAGCTGCCACGGCACAGCTTTACCCAGAGGGTTGTTGCATTATCAGTATTCCCCCCCCCCCAAATCTATCACATTATTTGTAGCAGGAGGCAGACCCTCGGGTGTTGCTTTAAAACCACCGAGTGCTCACCTGGCTGCAGAAGATGCCATACCCTATTTTTCTGTCCTCTTGGGGAACCAGAGACCTGCTTCACATTACGGGGAGAGTCATTTTCCATCGTCTTTTCTGTGCCTGTTGCTTAAAAATCCAGGTTACTCCATTGCAAACTCTGGTTTTGACTGCTGTGAGCTTGGGGGGGGGTTGTCCTCAAGTGCAGCAGCTCCTTGGCCCTCTGCTATCTGCTCCTGCCAGCCTGGCTTGGTGGCATGCAAACAAAACCAAGCAAGGGGCGAAACCCCGAGTGATGCTGAGCAGCTGAAATCAGCTGGAGCTCCAAGGTTTAGCATTTCTCAAGATCTGGCCCTGCCTGAGCAGGGCTGGAATTAAAACACTGCTTTATTAGGAGTGGAGAAGCTGGATGAAGCCCCCAGGGGAAGGATAAAGCGGGCAGAAATGGCAAAGCCGGGCTACCAAAGCACAGCCCCTGGTTTCAGCTGCCCGACTGCTGAGCTCCAGGTTTAAGGACTCCCCTAAAAGCCCCATACCCCAACCCACCGCAGAGGACGAGCAACTTCAGTGCACAGTTTATCCCTTGCAACCACCCGAGCACATTTCAGACCACGCAAACCCCAATCTGGACCTAACAACCCATCGCTGCGGGGAGCATGGCCGGCGGGGAGCTGGCTTTGCAAGAGGCATGAAAAATGACGTGGTGTCGATGAAAGCGGCTGGTCAACAGCCCTGGAGATGGATGGGGGGGGGGCCAAGAGGCCACGCCCTCCGCTCCCAGGGGCTCCACGAAGCTCGGCCGTGGGCAAGGTCCCCGCAGCCGGAGCATGTTGAAGGAGGGGGAGCGTTTCTGGCGGTGGTGGCTGGGGGAAAGGGGTGTTCGTGCATCTGCTCGGCTGCTAACCGGTGGCTCAGGAGCGGGACTGTGCATTACTCAGCCCCTGGTTTATTTACTATCTGGCCCCAGCTCCTATCCGGAAGGGAGTTAAGCCCATCGCCTCGCAGCACGGCTCTTTACCTCTAGCCAGAATGGCGTTAACCCCCTCTGCCCCTCATCTTTGGGGACACCAGATCAAATGGGCATCGCGGTGCACAGAGAAAAGCCCCCTGGGCTGGATGCTGGGTCTGGGACAGGCTCCCCAAAGACTGACCGAACCCCATAGTTCAGGGTTGATCTTTGGGATCCCAGGGATTTACAGCCCCTGCACAGCAAGGAAAGGTGGGAACAGAGACAAGGTCCCCCCCCTCCCCAGCCTGCCCCCAGCTCTCTGCTCATCCCAGGGCTGCTTGTCCCTGTGGGGGACCCGGGCAGTGGCAGAGCCAGCGGGCTGGGGACAGGACATAGGGGGGGGAACGGAGGGGCAGTGGGGATGGGGAGGATATGGAGGGATGACGGGAGGGGATGAAGGGGATGGGGGGACAGAGGGAGGGATGAAGGGAGGGGATGAAGGGGATGGGGGGACAGAGGGAGGGATGAAGGGAGGGGATGAAGGGGACGGGGGGACAGAGGGAGCGATGAAGGGAGGGGATGAAGGGTAGGGGG
>NW_009260294.1:151738-160447 GCF_000687185.1 Egretta garzetta
GCCCCGCCTGCCTCCAAGTGTCAACTCCAGCCTGTTACTCTCCCGGCATTAACCCCTTCGGCCCAGCCTCTGCCCGCCCGCCGGGGCCTGATCCTGATCCTGGGGGGGTGGTCCTGCCCCAGGGGCTGGCACCCGGTTTTTCCCCCCACACCGCTCCCTACCATGGGAGGATTTGCCCCAGGGGGGGCGATTCCTCTCCCATTCCCCCCCAGCATCCCTTCGCTGCTGGAAAGCACCAGGCCTTCCCCAGCTCCCCTTCGGCCCAGCCTCTGCCCGCCCGCCGGGGCCTGATCCTGATCCTGGGGGGGTGGTCCTGCCCCAGGGGCTGGCACCCGGTTTTTCCCCCCACACCGCTCCCTACCATGGGAGGATTTGCCCCAGGGGGGGCGATTCCTCTCCCATTCCCCCCCAGCATCCCTTCGCTGCTGGAAAGCACCAGGCCTTCCCCAGCTGGAGAGCATCTCGGTTCAGCCTGCCAGGCAGAAGGTGCCTCGGGAGGTTTCGCCCTGCCGTTCCCATGTCCTTGGCTTAGCTGGGGACAGAGAGGGCTTCGAGCCCCAGGGAAAGCTGCACCGGGGACACATACAAGGAGGTTTCCATGTCCTGAACCAACAGCTGGGTCCACATGGGCTTTCCTCTGGCTGGAATAAGGCAACGGGCTAAATCAGACTTGTGGAAAATGCCTACGAGAATAAAACAATGCAGCCAGCTCCTCCTGTCGCTTTTTTGGGGGGTGTGTGTGTGTTGGTGTTGATGTTGTACTACTTCAGTTAAAACCCAGATCTTCCCCTTTCAGATCGAGTTTTTCTCCCCATCCAGTGAGTGAAAATCCTGCAGGATTCTACAGCCTCAGGCTGTAAAACCAGGTAGCTGCTATCGTGGGCTCAGCAGTGGCAAACGTCAGGAGATGGACAGAAACACGCTGTCCCTGGCTGGGAACCCACTCAGCACCAGGGAACAACCAGCTGTAATGGAGAAAGGGAAATTAATCCTTATATATTACTCCTTCTTTCCTCTTAAGCCCTCCTTCCCCATTAGTTCATGAGATTCCTGGCCCCTGGAGCATCCTTTGTGCAGCACTGAGAAATCCTAGGATGTCCTTGACGCAGTCCGGGGGTGGTGGGTCCTATTCTGCTCCACACCCTGATTTTCTAAACCTTTTACAGGGAATAGAACACGCTCAGGACCAGGCTTGTGCTCCTTTAACCTTGCTGTGGATGCAAGCCCAAGGACCTGCTCCTCTACACTGTGGGGTTGGGTTTTTTTTTCCCCTTAGCCTAAACCTAAAAAGATCCGAAAGGGTAAAGCGGAATTTGGCACCTTGGGATTCCTGGGAAACCAGAGTCTGGCCGCGGCTGAGCAATGGGGCGCAGGGTTAAAGGCTGCTCTCCCTTTACTTGAGGATGTATTTACATCTGCCTCTCTATTATTATCTCCACTTAAAAGCCACATCCCTACCTATATAGTAAACACAACCCCGGCTCTAAATAGCAGCACTGCCCTGGGGCCAGGGCTCTGACTACTTCGTCTTTTTAAAGTGTGGGGTTTTGTGACCGTAGGAGGGGAGGAAATAATAATTAAAAAAAAAAAAGAAGCAACCCCGGGCGCGGTGTAGTTCGTCTGGGACATCTCTCCGGGGCTGCGTATCGAATGTGCTCCCTTGACACGCAGTGCCTTGGCTGCTCTCCTGCGGCAGCCGGCTCCCAGGGTGGGTTCTTCTCCTTGTGCAGCTTCCCTGGGCTGGGCAGAAAACACAGTTTGCATTTTTAAAATCAGAAGGAAAGTGCAGAAGCAGGACCAGAAGCTAAAAGCGAGTCCTGACTCTGCCTCCTCCAACCCCAAACCCCACCGAAGGGGCCTGCACAGGCGTGCATCGCACCCGGCTTTGCTTTGCCGTGAAGCAGAGGAGGGTGGGCACGGCGAGGAGCTGCCCCTGCTCTGAACTAGGACAGGTAAAGCTGCAGGCGACACAGGGCACAGCTCTCCAACAGGATGCAATTTATTCCCGGCTTTCCGCTCTCAGAGCTGCTGCTTTGATCGCCGAGGACACGCTTGCATCTTAGCTTGAAGGCACCCCTGGTTTTCATTAGCAGCTCGCTCTGCAAACAGTAGCTGGAATTTCTTGTAGCCCATACGAGACTTGCCGGGCTCCTGATGAACCAGCTTGAGGGCACACTGGGAGATAGCAAAACCTCCCCTGGCTGCCCCTCTGCATCGCCTCCCAGCAGAGGACGAGGCACCCCAAGAATTTTCGGGGTTCCTGCTTCTTAACCCCTTGCAGGATGCGCTGCCGCCAAACCTTGCCTGGCACTTGGGGCTGGGGCTCTCATTTTTGTGGGGCTGCCTGAGCATGCGAAAGCCATTAACTCCCTAGTCACTGTGATTTAAAGACCCTTTTGATCAAACAGCTTGCAAACGTCTGCCCCGCTCCCCTCTGCGTGTCCCAAAGCCAGGCAGCCGGCAATTCCCTCCTGCATCCTTCCTGGAGGGCAAAGCCCTGCGCTCCTGCCGCCCCCAGCACCCATCTCCCAGTGGAGTTTTGGCTGCCAGGATGAGGCCCGTGTTGCGTTTGCTGTCCCTGCTGTGTGGCAGTGAGATTGCCCTATTTCGGGGGTCTCTGGGATGCTTTGCTGTGCCCTCCTTGCTCTGCAAATGGGATTGCATCCAAATTTGCAGTGCCAGGCTGGTGTTTTAGGTATTCCCCTGTTTGCATTGCCCTCAACCCAGGGAAAACATTCAGGAGTATTATTTGAGCTATCAACATAGCAGCTACAATCCCCAAAAATATTACCACTAGGTGTCAGTGCCCCCCTCCATGCTGCGTGGTGGGAATCCCTACATGCATCCCTGTGAGTTTGCTGCCATGGAGCAGACCCTGCAGCAGCAAGAGAAGAGTGCAGGGGTCCTGCAGCCAGCGCAAAACCCACCTGGGGTCCAAAGAAGCAATTCCATCAGTTTTCCTTTTAAAGTAAGCAGCTGGGAAAAATCTCTCCCGGAAAAGCAGCTGGGCTTTAAATCAGGGCTCTGGCCTTGCATCCTGCCAGGTCATCTTCAGTGAAACCATCTTATTTGCAAAAGCCTGGAAGTGAGGTTCAGGGAACCGGTTGCTTGCCTTAGGTTTGCATGAGAAAGGGAGATTTGGGGTTGATGTGGAGCGAGTGATAAGCGGCAAATCAATTAAGCAGCAAAATGCACCATCCTAGTACAAATCTATAATCCCTGCGTTGAATCCCCACTGCATGGCCACAACCACGAGAGGGCCCCCCTGCCTTACAAGTGGTGGTTATTTAGAGTTTGGTACCTCAAACCCCCTCAGTATCCCATAAAAAGATGGATTTGCCTTCCCCTTAGGGCAATATTTGACTCAGCCGGTGCAGCGGCCCGTCCCTGAAGAGCATGCACTGATGGCGCGGGGGGGTTGGCAGCTGTGAGAGTGATGCTGGGGAGAAACTGTAATTCCTACTGGATCCCTTAGGCATGGGGAAATCAGATTTTTGGGATTTAGGAAAGGGCAGGGACATCCAGGCTGGGCCTCAGTTTATCAGCTGATGAAGCTGCCTCTGAAGGCTCTTGGTGCCGTAGGCGCACCATAAGCTGGGTACATCAAAAGCAAAGGGCCACGGTTGTGATTTGATTCAATTTGATTTGAAAGGTATCCACCTCTGATTTCTAAAACATCTTAAGGCACCTCCATATTTTTTCTCTTTTTTTTTTAATTGCATTTTGATTTGTCACACAATCCGTTGCATCCATTTCATACCTTGATTTGCAGAGCAAGGAAGTGTCACCAGAGGGCAACCTTGCTTCAGGGTGGTTTTGGGGCTCTAGTTGCGTGCAGGTGTGGCTGTAAGGGAAGCAGGTTTATGGCTTTCCAAAATCAAGGGTTAAACCCATTTCCAGCACTGCAGCCTCCTCCCAGGCTTTCTGCTCCCTGGGGAGCTGCTTCTCCCATTCCCGGCTGGGTTTTGAGGCTTGCAAGGTGTTCCCAGACCAGCACATTAGTGAGAAGAACTTCCAAGAACCACCTGGTCCTTCCCAAGCCACTTGCAAAGCTGTGTCTGACCTGGGGTTAAAAACCTCTACATTTGACAGCGACGTCCAAGCCTGCTTTTCCTATGAACCAGCCCATAAATAGCACCAAAGAAATACGGCAAGTTATAATGAAAATACCCTTCTCCAGGAAAAAAAACCCTAAACCCCCTTATGAATGCCCCCCGTTCCACTGTTGCATGATTTATGGGCTGATGGACGTGAATGAACTTCATCAAGGTTTGCCCGAGTGACGAGCATCCTCAGCAGCTGGCTTGTGAATCTCCATCACCCCAAGTTTATTCCAGATGTGCATAATTTTGACAACCTTTCAGGCTTGCCCGGACCTGCGGCGTCACCCTTTTCCAAGCTTGGTGTCTTTATGCATCTTTGGGTTATGTATTTCTAACACGAGCATCACAGAAAGCCAATTAATCAAGGGTGGGCCCTGCCTCAGGCAGGTGGGTACGATACCGAGGTGTGTAGTCCTGGGTCATAAATCTTCAGGCTGAAGGTGTGTGTATGAACGATAAGAACCATCTGCTACTGGGTTTTGGGGATATGAGGGACCATCATCTAGCTCCACTTACAGTTTCAAATCATCCTGGAAAAATCTGTGTCTGTCTTCCTTTAAATGGGAGAGAGCCTTAAATACCATGGGAGGGTGAAGAAAGGGGGGAATTTTGGATGTTTTCTGGGTATATGATCTATCAGCACCCCAGGACCTGCAATACTGGCTGGAAATCAGGCAAACCCAAGCTTTACAATTTTTTTTGGCGTACCTTGGTGCTCCCATTTTGAAGCCCTGCTAGATGCTGGAGGTGACGTTACATGTTGGGACCACGCGAGATGCTCCTGCTCCAGGAGACAAGGCACAGGGAGCCTTCTTCTGTGTCGCCTGTGCACGGGAGGAGCAGGCTGATTTGGTTCTTGTTGTGTTGCATGTAGATGCGTGCTTGAAGATGTTGAACGCATAGATCGATCCTCTTCTCTCACGGGGCAGGTAAAACGCTGCTGCCATCCTGGTTGTGTAGAAGAACTGCAAGGGCTGCATGGGAAACTCAAGGCAGCCTCCAGTTGTTATCATCCGAGCCAGAATAAATCTAATTAAATTCAACATCTTCCTGGACCAAGGATGGGGCAGGTTTTAGGTTACAAAGACCTCCACATGCTCGGGTTTCTTGCATCTCTCTCCCTCGATGACCCTATCTAGGCCCAGCAGACTTTTTTCTCCAAGCCTTTCTTTCCTGGAAAGGTGCCTAACAACTCGCTTTGACTCATCTTCAGTCCCTGGAGAGGATCCTCCTTCCTGCCCATGTGGTGAGGAGTTGGGAGAGCACAGCCTGAACTTTTGGGTGAGAGCCCAGGCCTCCAATCTGCCAGCCTTGCCGAAGCCGAGTGAACGGCTTGCAACGCCAGCTTTTCCCTGCCTACAACCTTTCCACTCTATCTTTGGCCCGGAGCTCTCAGATGGCCTCTTTAAAACTATTTCTGCTGTGAAATGGAACATCCAGGAGATATGTGAGGGTTTTCTTTTTTTTTTTTTTTTCTTGTATCTCTGACTTTGCACCCTTGGCATCGCGACGGTGATAAAAAAAAAGAAAGAAAACAACTTGTCACTTCCCAGAGGCGCTTGGGATGAGGCAGGAGGAAGATGGGAGAAGGTCTATGCTGCAGACCAGCTCACACTGATATTTCAAGATCAGACCTGGGTGAAATGGGTTTTGCCTTACAGTGGTTTCTAGGCAAAAATCAAAGTAGGAACTGAATTTACCTTGCATATACCTTAATATAGCTGTAGCTGTTTGGTGAGGTCCAAAGACATCTTCCATCTCCGTTCCCTACTTACCATGTGGTCTCCTTTAGGTCACCTATATCCAGCCCATTTCCATTAAATCCAGGCAAACTACAGGGCATGAAGAGCAGCCAGATTCAGCCCCAAAAACCTGGAAGGACATGCAGAGTGAGACCAAGGTGTTATCTTGGGCTGGCTCCTTCCTGCAGCTATAAAGGGCTGTGGGGTGCAAGCAACTGCTGGGACATCCCCGAAGAAGGGAGCTGCCTGCTCTCTCCTGGCCCCGACCCTCCCATCGTGGCCGATCATTGTAATCTGCCCCTTCATGTTGGCAGGAGATGTAACAGAGATGCCCACCCTGGTTCAAGAGGGATGTGCCGCCAAGATGGAAGCACCCCGAGCAGACGCCCCAACCCTGGGACTGCCCCAGGGCTTTGTCTGCGTCCTCTCTAGTGACAGAGACTGGGAAAAATCACATCATGTCCTTGAGCTAGAGGAAAAATAAAGTAAAAATATGCCTCCCTTCTTGTCTGGAGTGCTCTGAGATGTTCCAGTAGCCCCTGGAGCTGCCTGTAAAGGGTGGGCCCTAAGGGCAATATATGCTCCATGTACTCAGCAGCTTTCCTACTCACCGTGGGCAGGAAGAGGAAGGCGGCAGATGATGTGGCTTGTGAACAAAGCTCTGTCTCTGGGTAGGTAATTCCCCCCTGTTCAGAGAGAGAGTGAGGGCAGGGGAGGCTGTGAGGGAGCAGCCAGCTGATCTGCCTCTTCACTTCAACCCCAAAGATGCTGGCACACCATTAACATCGTGGGATGGGGTGAGTCTGGTGAAAACCCAGTGTCTGATGGGATGGAGTGGGTCTCAGCTCAGGCAGAGCCAAAATGCTTGCATATTCTGCCTGCCTTTCCCCATCGGGAGGCAATCAGATGTTCTCCAGGCTGGAGGTAAAGTGCTGCCAGTTCAGTTTGACTCATCCTCTGCTGCTGGAGAAGGTCTACCAGATGGAAGGGGCTGGAGCTCCCCGGGCAGCAATGATTAACCCTGCCTTGATGATCACTGGGCTGGGGTATCTGGAAGCCAAGGGGCTCTCACAGTGCATGTAGGGACCTTTCTGCTCCCTCTCCCATCTGCTTCTCACTGTACCTGCCAGCCTGCAAGGTCTTCTGCTATGTCTTTCCCCAGCGCCAACACCAAACACTGCCTGAGAGGGTGCAAGCACTGCTGCCCGCCCTCCACATGTCTTTAAACATGAAGTCACAAAGAGCAAACAGAGTGGAGGTGGGGATGGGAGGAAGCATGACAGCCTCCCCATCCCGCTCAGGAACCCGGCCCAGCTTCAAAAATAAGCTTCACTCTCAAAATGTCCCCAGGAGCCATGGGCTCAGCCCAGAGCTGGATGCTGCCGCTGTGAGGTGGCACGTCTGGGACCATGAGCCACCCTGGATGCTGCTATGGTCTCTGGGATAACCTTGTCCTGTTGAACAAGCAGAGAAGAAGTTCCCTCCCAGCCCCTCGAGATGCTCAAAGTTGTGTCCTTTACCCCTTGCACCTCCACTCCCCGTACTGCCCGTTTTCTCTTTGTGGTCCTGTCGACATCCCTGGACACATTGCACTTTGGCCAGCAGACAAAAATCCCTGATTCACCAAGCCCAGTGCAGACAGATGATTATTTTGGGTCACAAGTTCAGCTGCAAGGCACACGACTGAGCAAACCACAGCACAGGAAAGCGCTGGCACCGAAACAAGCCAGGCTGCGGGCTGTGGGCCCTGCGTCTTAAGCAACAGCCTTGGCTTATATTTCATATATGCGCAAATTCTTAAGCTGTGCTTGCAGCCTTTGTTGAGGCTTGAAATCACATTGAAACCAGCCTGTCTATGAGAAGGACTTAATTTTATCATTAAACCAACCTGGAGTGCTGGAGAGGAGCGTGGGCCGTGAGGACGTGCGTGATTTGGGTGCCCGGTGGTAGCTTGGGAGCGTTACAGACATGTCTGTCCTTCCCTGCGGGCACAAAAACCTGCTTTCGTGGAAACAGAGCTGCTGCAGGGGAAAAAGACCCCTTGGGCACCTCCCTGTGCAGCCCATCCCGGTGTCAGGGTGCTTATTGCTGTCAATAAATCTGTTCCTCAGCCACAGAAGATTATTGAGGACTCTTCGTCGCTCTCCTTTTAGCTGTCCTGCTCCAAAAAAATCCTACTCACAGTGAGACCTTTTGGCTTCCCGATAGCATCAGCTGTGCCAGCACCCCCCCGGTCCCAGACTGTTCTGATGGTCACTTTGGTGGGCATGGGGAGATTCCCATATGCTCCATATAGTGTGTCCCGGGGTCTCAGAGGAGAGGACATTATGGGTATTAACACTTACCTGGTGCTCCCTTTGGTGGCCCTGGGGATGCAGGGAGGCCGGATCCTCATCCCTGGGGGTATTTAAAAGAAGGATAGATGAGGCGCTTAGGGACAAGGTTTAGTGGTGGGATGGCAGGGTTAGGTTAACAGTTGGACTCAATGATCCTAAAGGTCTTTTCCAACCAAAGTGATTCTATGATTCTATGATTCTATTATTCTGACCCTTGTTTGGGGCCGCTGAATGGGGCTGGGGTTGGGGAGCGAGGGATGCACAGAAAGCCGGTGGTCCCCCAGGGAGCAGGACACAGGGATACCCCTGCTCTGGAAGCACAGGGGGCAGCATTCCACTGGGGTGGCAGGTCTGAAGGTGCACCTTGGCTGCACAGAGGGGCACAGCTCGGATCTCAGTGCTTAGACTCACCTGGGGCTGTGAAAAATCCCATTAATATCTTCTTGAAGAAGCCTGAAGGCCAAATTCTCAGCTGCCAAACAGCAGGTCCCCCCACTGAACTGTCCCAAACAGCAGCACAGAGAGGAG